>NW_027453981.1:0-2500 GCF_040206685.1 Ascaphus truei
AGAGAGAGAGAGAGAGAGAGAGAGAGAGAGAGAGAGAGAGAGAGAGAGAGAGAAGGGAGAGGGAAAGCAAAGGAAAGGGGAGGGGAAAGGAAAAGGGAGAGAATGGAGAGACAAGGAAAAGGGAGAGAGATTGGAAAGGGAGAGAGAAGGAAGAGGGAGAGAGAAGATAGAGGGAGAGAGAAGGAAGATGGAGAGAGAAGGGGAAGATGGAGAGAGAAGGAAGATGGGGAGAGAAGGAAGAGGGAGAGGGAAGGAAGAGGGAGAGAGAATGGAGAGACAAGGGAGAGGTAGAAACAAGGGAGAGGGAGCGACAAGGGATAGGGAGAGAGAAGGAAGAGGGAGAGAGAAAAGGGATAGGGAGAGAGAGAAGGGATAGGGAGAGAGAGAAGGGATACGGAGAGAGAGAAGGGATACGGAGAGAGAGAAGGGATACGGAGAGAGAGAAGGTAGATGTAGAGAGAAGGGAGATGGAGAAAGAAGGAAGATGGAGAAGGGAGAGAGAGAGAAGGGAGAGAGAGAGAGAGAGAGAGAAGGGAGAGAGAGTGATGAGGGAGTGACAAGGAAAAGGGAGAGAGAAGGGAGAGAGAGAGAAGGGAGAGGGAGAGGGAGAGAGAAGGAAGAGGGTGAGAGAGAAGGGAAAGGGAGAGAGAGAGAAGGGAGAGGGAATGACGAGGGAGTTATAAGGGAGAGGGAGAGAGAAGGGAGGGGAGAGAGAGAGAATGGAGAGGGAGAGAGAGAGAGAAGGGAGAGGGAGAGAGAGAGAAGGGAGAGGGAGAGGTTGAGAAGGGAGAGAGAGAGAAGGGAAAGGAGAGAGAGAAGGGAGGTCAGGTGTTCAGGATATCCAAGCTTCAACACAGATGCTTTAATCAGTCCCTGCTTCAGCACAGGTGGCTCAATCAGGGTCTCTGTCTTCAAACAAGCCTCTGTTTGAGCCACTTGTGCTGAAGCTGTAAAATTGTGCTGAAGCTGTAAAATCCTGAAATTCAGACCAGTTTGGGGGATTAAGGACTTGAGTTGAGCAGCCATGTGTTCAAATTCTATGATACCTATTATTTACATTTGCATCTAGAGTGCTCTTTAGAAGCGGTTTGTCTCACTTAAGAGTGATTAGAATAGGCCGCAAATCTTTTGCTGTGTACAGGAAAAAAGAGGCATAACAAACCAAGGCTGCCATCTCTTTATATCACAAGGTTACTCAGCAAACATAACAGAAAAACACAGAGAATACACAGAACAATGCAAAGAGCCACCCACAAACAGAACTGGTTGATGATAAACCAATGAATACCAAATTTCAAACCACAGAAACATTAACATTCACAGTATTTACAATCTTTAACAGAACTCTTATGGAGACAATAAAGGGGGTAGGTGCTCTGGGGAATTTCATACACAAGAGCCCCACAAACAGGGCTGGTTGATGATAAACCAATGAATACCATATTTAAAACCACATAAACATTACAAGTTACAGTACTTACAATCTTTATCAGAACTCTTATAGACAATAAATGTGGATATAAACACACACATTACAGTATGTGGGTGTATATGTGTACATTATCTCTAGGGGTAGGTGCTCTGGGCTATTTCACACAAAAGAGCCCCACAAACAGGGCTGGTTGATGATAAACCAATTAATACCATATTTCAAACTGCATAAACATTACAAGTTACAGTACTTACAATCTTTATCAGTACCCTTGTAGACAATAAATGTGGATATACACACACACACACACACACACACACACATTACAGTATGTGGGTGTGTATGTGTACATTATCTCTAGGGGTAGGTGCTATGGACTATTTCATACACAAGAGCCACCCACAAACAGGGCTGGTTGAGGATAAACCAATGAATACCATATTTCTAACCGCATAAACATTACAAGTTACAGTACTTACAATCTTTATCAGAACTCTTATAGTCAATAAATGTGGATATGGAGAAGGGAGAGAGAAAGAAAAGGGAGAGAGAAATGAAAGGAGAGAGAAGGAAAAGGAGAGAGAAGGAAAGGGAGATAGAAGGAAAAGGGAGAGAGAAGGAAAAGGAAGAGAGAATGGAGAGACAAGGGAGAGGTAGAAACAAGGGAGAGGGAGCGACAAGGAAAGGGAGAGAGAAGGGATAGGGAGAGAGAAGGGAGAGGAGAGAGAATGGAGTGACACGGGAGAGAGGAGGGAGAGAGAAGGGAGAGAGAAGGAGAGAGAAGGAAAAGGGAGGGGAAAGGAAAAGGGAGAGAGAAGGAAGAGGGAGAGAGAAGGAAGATGGAGAGAGAAGGAAGAGGGAGAGAGAAGGAAGAGGGAGAGAGAAGGAAGAGGGAGAGAGAAGGAAGAGGGAGAGAGAATGGAGAGACAAGGGAGAGGTAGAAACAAGGAGAGTGAGCGACAAGGGATAGGGAGAGAGAAGGAAGAGGGAGAGAGAAGGGAGAGGGAGAGAGGAGAGAGAGAAGGGAGAGAGAGAGAAGGGAGAGGGAGAGACAGACAGAAGGAAGAG
>NW_027453981.1:7500-92500 GCF_040206685.1 Ascaphus truei
ATATCGAGAGAGATAAAGGGGGAGTGAGTGATAAAGGGAGAGAGAAAGGGGGAGAGAATGAGCTCTTAAAACAGGACTGCTTTAATGTTTTTAAAGCCTAAGAAATCAGATCAACATACACTGAAAATGAAGGATTTTTTAAAACCGATCGAATTGGCAGAACCAGACTGAAACAGCTTCGTACAAAGCCTTTTAATATACAGATTGGACATGCGAGAAGGGCTTGCAGCATAGCAAACCATGCCAATTCGCATCTAGAGTGCTCTTTCGAAGTGATTTGTCTCACTTCAGAGTTTCTAGACTAGGCCGCAAAATCCTTTACGGTGTACAGGAAAAAAGAGACATAAAATACCAAGTCTATTTCAAAACAATGAATGCAACTTAAAGACTCAACATATCTGGCTGATGAATGCAAGGGTTAAACCTGGGAATACTATATTTTCAGTGTGACATGACCCTATTAAGATGCATTTCTCAAGGTTTACAAGTTACTGTATGGTTATTTTGCTGTTTAAAGTTTTTCTACCTTTTTTTGTTTAATTTCTTGAAATTACCTATGTACTGGTAGGAAGATAAATGTTTGAACAGGGGTTCTCAACTCCAGTACTCAAGCCTGTCCAACAGGTCAGGTTTTCAGGATATCCCACCTTAAGCACATGTGGTTCCATCAGGGGCTCAGTTTTCAACCAAGCCTCTGATTGAGCCAAGATATATGACACATATTACTAATTCAGGAATAAGTCATCAGAAATAGGCCCCTTGTTCAAAACAATATAACCATTTTCTCCTGGGATGTTGGAAGCATTAATATGCCTGATGACGCCATATGCTGGGCACAATGACCGAGATAGCAGCTGAGAGAAAGAGCAGAGAATGTAATAGTGTTTAAAATTGTTTCCCAATAGCTCAGATATAGCGATCAGTGAAAGAACAGTGTCCCATCAGCAGTGGCTGGACTGGATGTCTTGCTCACAAGTGCTATGTAATGTGGAAAAATGTTGCACACCAAAAATCAAAATAAATCTGAGATACTAATACCAGTGGGAGTCCGAGTGAAAAAATGGAGAGAAGGGAGAGTGAGAGAGAAGGGAGCGAGAGAGGGAGAAGAGGTAGAGAGAGGTGATTAAAGATTGATTAGTTTGAGTCAGGGGAAGTGAGGCAAGGGTCATATAGAAGGAGATAAAGGGGGAGTGAGTGATAAAGGGAGAGAGAAAAGTTGAGAGATAAAGGGGGAGAGAATGAGCACTAAAAACAGGACTGCTATAACGTCTTGAAAGCCTAAGAAATCAGATCAACATACATAGACCTGAAAATGGAGGATTTTTTAAACCGATCGAATTGGCAGAACCAGACTGAAACAGCTTCTTATCAGCCGTCTACCACTGAGATGTATATTCTTTCAGTGGTAGAGAATGTATCATACCCTCCATTAGCAGTGTCTGATTACAATGGCTGCAGTGAAAGAAGTTAGGGTTAGGGTATCCTGAAAACCTGGCCTGTTTGCGGCTCTCGAGGACTGGAACTGTGCAGGCCTGGCTTACAGCATAGCAAAGTAGGCCAATTCACATAAAGAGAGCTATTTAGAAGTGGTTTGCCTCACTTCAGAGTTACTAGAATAGGCCACAAAATCCTTTGCGGTGTACAGGAAAAAAGAGGCATAACATACCAAGGCTGCCATCTCTTAATATTACAAGGTTACTAGATGCTCTGCAGAATTTTATAAATGCAGTAATTAATTGAAGCCAACTAAAGTGTCACTAATTTTAAATATCTTGGCATTTGGTTTCACTCCCATTTAAAATTTGAGTTGCATATTGATAATCTGACATCCAAAATCATTGCCAAACTGGGTGTACTTTATAGGAACAAATCCTCCCTAGGCCAAGGTGCATGATGGGTTAACTTTTGTATCTTACAGACATGCTTAAATGTAGTTAGTACTGCATTGCTGTGAACAGGACACATAGTGGAAAGTTACCTTAATTAAGAGAAACTCTCCAGAGTTGTATGGGAGTCTCCTGGGCCCTCCCCTAGGTCATGCTTATAGTGCCAGCAACGCGACTGGCGAAGTGACGGGTGACGTCACCTGCGAAAGTTATAATTTAACTTTCGGGGATGTCGCTGGCGACATGGGCATTGATTGGTTCAGAGGCTGTCACATGTGGCGACAGCCTCTGAAAAATCTGATTTCCCCAGCTCCAAATTTTGAGTCGCCAGCGTTACTCCCGTCGCGTCGCACTTACTATAAGCGCTGCCTAACTGGGATGTATACTGAATGCCTGGATGTGTTCTCTGACACATTTGTACAGCAGAGAAATGTGCCAGACTCTCAACTGTGGCAAAGCTGATAGTATACTCAGGACTGCGTGCAGTAAAAATTGATCACATAATAGCAACTATTGGGAGTCCCCTGGTTGTTGATGACATCATGAGCGCTATCCTGAGTGTCATAGAATGCTGAAATATATCCAAAGCTATGTATCCAATAAATTGAGCAGAAAGAGATAGGGGAAACTGTCCAAGCATTGCTGGAGTCAGAGGTAATATGGACCGCAGCCAGTTTGTTCAACTATCTGGGCTGTGGAAATACCAGATGGGTAGTGTAGGGTGGCTGTGCACTGTAGAACCCTAAACACAGTAGTGCCACTGTTGGTCGCTGTCATCGCTGACGTAGTTACTTTGGTGGAACATATGCTGTGAAGTATGTATATACAATTATACCAAGGTACAAAAATAGGAGAATGAGAAAAGGAACATAGAGTAGTACGTCTTTGGCTAAGAGAAGAAGAAACCACTTGATTGTCTCTCTCTCTCTCTCTCTCTTTTTATATATATATAAAAATATAAAAAAGTGTAAAATGGGGGGGTTTGCGAGGTGTGAAATAGGCCTTGCAACACTACCATTTGAGTAAAAGTTGTGCCCTAAAAAAAATGTCATGGTAGGTGTGCTATGGGGTAGGGAGGGGGGCCTGATCCTTGCATTTGTCCTGGGCCCCAAGATTTCTGCTGGCGGCCCTACTGACAAGGGATTCCTCAAATTGGGCCCAGCAGAAGCTACTTCCCAAGCAAGCAATTGCCTTTTTATATTATTTGTTCTGCTTTTTACTATTATCAGTATATATATGTAACATCGCCAAAAGAAGGGTCGTGCGGTCACTGCTGTATTTCATCTCCTGTCTGCACCGCTGATAAGAGGCATAGAGGAATTTGTGAGGGCGGACCCTCGCTCTCGCAGAGGGGAGGGGTTTGATGTCTGTCTGTGTGTGTGTGTGTGTGTGAGAGGGAGAGAGAGAGTGTGTGTGTAAGAGGGAGAGTGTGTGTGTGTGTGTGTGTGTGTGTGTGTGTGTGTGTGTGTGTGTGTGTGTGTGTGTGTGTGTGTGTGTCTCACCCACCCTGTTTCCCTCTGTCTCACTTTCTGTCGCCCTCTGTCTCACTTTCTGTCACCCTCTGTCTCACTTTCTGTCACCCTCTGTTTCCCCCTGTCACCCTCTGTCTCACCCTGTCACCCTCTGTCTCACCCTGTCACCCTGTGTCACACCATGTCACCCATTTTCTCCCTGTCAACCTCTGTATCTCTCGGTATCACCCTGTCATTCTCTGTCTCACCCTGTCACCCTCTGCCTCACCCTGTCACCCTCTGCCTCACCCTATCTCACACACTCTCTGTGTCTCACACACTCTCTGTGTCTCACACACTCTCTGTGTCTCACACACTCTCTGTGTCACACACACACGCACACTCTCTCTGTGTCACACACACACTCTTAACAAGGACTAATTGTAGTATAATGTAATACAATAAATAAACATGTCAAAAACGAATGTTGTTCTTACTAGGAATTTATTCAATTTTTTTTAAAGCGGGCCTGGGGCGGGGCTAGGTGATGAGTAGATTTTTTTGTTCAGCGAGTAGATTTTTGGGTGATTTGTCAACCACAATATATATATATATATATGTAAGGGGGCCACTCCCGGCTTCCCTGATGTTCCTTTGCCCCTTGCCTTACCCCTGTGGCAGTGGGGGAAGGGGATGGCGACTTTTCCCAGTTGGCGCCGCTATCTGTGCCGGCGCCGTCGGGGGCCCTGATGCTCGAGCATGCGCAGATAGCCACAGCGGCCATGTTGTGTTTGGTGCGAGGTTCGCGCAATACGCAGAGGTTGGCAAGGGTAGTGGTGGCCATTACAAGTGTACAGGAGATCTGGTAGGTTGCGCAGGTGCAGTTATGTGTAGCGGTGGCCACTACAGCTTTGCACAGGTGCAGTAGAGACCGCGCACACAGACCCCATAGGAAAGAGGTTCTGAGTGGACTACATCCCCCAGCAGCCTCTGGTGAATGCCCTATGTTCCCTGTCACCTGCAACCAACCAGCCACTGAGACTTGCAGATTCTCTGCAGCAGGGAATTTGATACATTGTTTTGTGCAGTCAGGAAGCAGACTGGGAAGCACGTGAGTGAGTGAGACTTAGGGGACAAAGGGGGAAAGAAGGTGGGCAGAGAGCTGCGAGATTCTGCCCTAGGCCAGAAATCCCCAGGCTAGAGTTGAGGCCCTGACTTCCCACTAGTGAGGGTGGGTGGTCACAGGGACAGGCCCTAGTACAGGAACCTGTCACTTTAGAGAGAGAGAGAAGTGAAGGAAGCAGAGACTGTCGCAGCACCATTACAGAGGTTTAGGATCAGACCTCTTCAAGCACAGCAGCAACCAACCGGGTGGGATCGCCCTGGAAGGTAACCCTGACGTATCTTCACCGTCGGATCCTTTGCGAAGTCTGTTTGCAGGTCCTAGCGCTGGAGCGCTCGGCAGGTAACATCCATAAGTGCACCAACTATAAATCAGTACATAGTGGCTGTGCAGTCACACACACACATACCTTACTTTGGGGGTGGGGTTGTGGTGTGGGGAGTTGGACATGGTGTGGGTACACGGTGAGGGGTTGCATCCTGCGAGACACGTGAGTTACTGTGTCTCCTAGAAGAGAGACACTTAATGTATGACATGCATAGTTATGTTACTGTTAGAAAAGTCACTGTTCTTTTATATGCTGTGTGCGTGATATTATATTATTGTCCTGTGAGGAACAACTCCCGCTCTGCTTGGAGCCATCACAGGTGGAGGCGCTGCACCATATAGTATTGTTCAGGAGGATACACCCCAGGCTCTCATTGGCGGAGGCTCAGGCCTCCTGTGAGCCTCACAGGTAAAGCACCACACTGGGTAATACATATAGCTCCCCTCACATGCACCCTATCTGCGATTGGGTGGGGGAATATGGGTTACATATATATATATATATATATATATATATATATATATATATATATATATAGTACCGACACACTTTATTCGAGTGTGGCCGGTACCGCAAGCCGGGAGATTTCCCGGCTTGCTAGTGGCCGCCCCTCGGCGTGCCGCGCGTCATAGACGCGCGGTCACGTGTCTTCGGGAGCGTGCGCCCCCTGCACGCGCGTCCAGGGGCTCCCCGAGGGAGCCCTGGTGTCCCGCGATCGCGGGACAGCGGCAGGGGGTTCCGGGGGACCCGGCGGACCCGGCAGCGGTAGGGAGAGCGCCCCGATCGGAGGGCGCTCTTCCGCTGCTTCGGCGCGCGCCCGTCACTCTCGGGCGCGCGCCAGGCTACTGCTGCGGCCAAGAACGGGCAAATGCTCGAATAAACTTGGCCGCAGCAGTATATATATATATATATATATATATATATATACAGTGGTTGACAAATCACCAAAAAATCTACTCGCCACACAAAAAAAATCTACTCGCCACCTAGTACCAAACGTGTGCTGCTTGGGCCAATATTTACTCGCCCGGGGGTTAAATCCACTCGCCCGGGGCGAGCAAATGTATAGGTTTGTCGAACACTGTATATATATATATATATATATATATATATATATATATATATATATATATATATATATATATATACTTATTATTAGGCTATAACTGCAGCACTGATTATTGTGCTACCTAGTTCTTGTTGGTTCTTAATAGATTGCTATGAGGGATATTGTTATATGCACTTATGATATAATACACCTCATTTAGCAATCAGGACGCCACACTCCATATATTTTAGCACCCTCCCCATCAGTTACATATGTTGCTGGTACCATGGTTTTTTACCTCACTACTTCTTATTGGGACTCACACTGGTACTGTCATTTAGCGCATGAATATTTATTTTGTTCTAACAAAATTAACACAGTATAGGAAAATATGCATTTGTCAGAGGGAAAGGCCAATAATCTGGAGTCAGGTCACCCTAATGTATATTAAAAATAAACACAGGCCTGTCTGATACTCCCTGATATTATAAAGTAAAGAGGCCACTCTATAATAAATATTTACACAGGCCTTTTTAAGTCTGTCCCTAATAATCTGTAATCAGGAGGTCATTATAAGTGTTACAACAGTAGTGGTACTGTGATATTAAAGTGACAATCCCATACAAGTTTAATTCAGCCCAAATCCACACAATAATGTTAATAAATGCATTATAAATATCACATGACCATATGTATACTGTCTTAGTTCATGGCTGTGTTATTACATCATTACATGTGTAATTAAATCCGTGACATTCTCAGGCTCCCCCCTTCTGTGACAATCATACAGCCGGGCCGTTACATTGCAACACACTAATCCCGCCCCTAGTGACATCACGTGATCAGTAACCAGTCAGAGAAGCTAGCAGGCAAAGAACTACATTTCCCACAATGCACCTCGTGGAGTGTGGCTAGCAGCTACACCTTCTCTCACTAGTTTGTCTCCTGCGAGCTTCCGTACACAGCGTCTTGTTAGAGTGGGGCGTGGACATGTGTAAACTTCAATGGTGGGAAAATGAGACAGTTTTAGCTGCTAGCTGAGCAGTGGTACAGCGCTCTGTAGAAGGCGCTCTCAGTCGGGTGAGTGATTTTTCAATGTGTGTGTTTATTTTATTTCATTTCTCATTTTACTTTCACTTTAAGTACTGCTGTGAGCCGATTCCTCCATTGAAGGAGGAGCTATGAGGCCAACCTATCACAGCTACTGTACCATCTTCAGTTGCTTTCAGTATACTGATTAATCCACGGCACAGAATATGCAACTTCAAATACATCTATCAACTGTCTATATGTTAAGCCCCCGGACAAGCAAGTGGTGAAACATGCATGTCAGGACTTGTCTGTCTCATCTAGGATGTGGTGGTGATCTCAGCTGTTTCTCCTTCTCTCCGCTGAATCTTGCAGTCTGTGCTCCAAGCAACCCTGGGAGCATGTGCTGAGACTCACTCTCCCTGAACCTACGAGCAGTTAAGCTGTGGATATATGCTATCACTCTGCTGGACACTTTGCTGTACACTCAGGACTGGTCTAAGTACTTTTGCTACCTATTTTGGCTTGTTAGTTATATCTGCCAATTTTTTGCTCATCTGTGTGTTTCATATCTATAGGCTTGGATCATATTACTAACTTATATAATTAACTTATTCATTTCCTTGCTTGTTAGTTATACACTAGTTTCATACAAGCACTTCACACAGGGGGCTTCAACTTAGGTAGTACTTGACCGGCCGGTCTGAGTGTTCTCATTTCCATATATTTCTTGCCTCTACACTTTATTTACACACTTTGTACTTATTACTGCAGTGTAGCATTTTTCCCCACACCTTAAGGTTCAGTTTATAACAGCTTTGTAGGTCACCACTGCTCCTCATTTTAACCATTTATGTGTATGTGATTAATAAACCTTTATTGATACAATTTGTGTATGTTAGAGTGCTATTCAGGGGATTCTTTTTTTCTGTGTTAGTTTTCATATATATGTGTGTGTGTGTGTGTGTGTGTGTGTGTGTGTGTGTGTGTGTGTGTGTGTGTATATATGTATATATTTATGTATATATATTTGTGTGTGTGTGACCTTGGGCAAGTCACTTCATATCCTCTGTGCCTCAGGCACCAATGTCATAGATTGTAAGCTCTATGGGGCAGGGACTTGTGTCTGCAAAATGTCTCTGTATAGCGCTACGTAAAACTAGCAGCGCTTTAAAAGAACATGCTGTTATTATTATATATAAATGTGTATGTATTTATTTATATAGCACTATTAATGTATATAGCGTTTCACAGTAGTAATACATGTGAAAATCCTATAAATAACAAATACAAATATCAGGTCATGGGAATAAGTGATTTGGACATAAAAGTAACATTTCGGAAGTGTGGACAACTAATACATCTTGTAGATTGCCTTTACAGTGTGATGTCATTGATTCAGTAGATTGTGTGCAGACCAGGACTGCAGTACAGTGTCACTCACATGGATGACTTGCGTGGTAGAAGCTCAAGAACAAGGATGTCAAACTCCAGTCCTCGAGGGCAGCAAACAGGCCAGGTTTTCAGGATATCCCTACTGAAAACCTGGCCTGTTTGGGACCCTCGAGGACTGGAGTTTGACATGCATGCTCTAGACGGAGCACAGCTGTGGGTGGGAGGTGGATTTGCTTTGCATCAAATGGTTTGGAGCAAGGTTTATTGTATGTATTATCATAATAACAATGCAATGCTTAACTTTTATTTCAGGAGGGATGACTGCAGAACAGAAGTGAATATTGAAGCCATGTGTTCCTTTTCTTGCAAAAGAGAAAATTTGAAGGACAGTTGAAGAGAAGGAAAATTACTACACAGAGACAGATAAGCAATGTGTATATTTCTCATTTACCATTTAGTATTTGTCGTTTTATTGACTCCACACAATCCGGCTGCTACGGGTTTCACATTGAACATTTTCATCTCTACTCTACCCCTTCCTGTGATCTGAACCATGCAAGTTTTCATTGATTCAATACATCATGAGTAGAGTGTGGCTACAGTATGAAGTAAAGACCCAAGGACCACATCTACTACCATTCATAACAAGAACATGTGCAGTAGCGCACAGCTGCAGTTCTATGTGATTGTTATGAAAGGTTGAGGTGGTTCAATTCTATGAATCTGGAGTGGGATGGATCCTGTTTGCATCACATGGTTTCATCTAGGCCAGTAGATTATATAACTCTCAGTACAGGTTACACATGGCATCAGTATTAGTGATGTAAAGAGGAGGAAAGCTTCAATGTGGAGAACAAAGCCAAGTAATGTTGAAGTTACTCCTTTTACCATTTACTTGGTCAGTCTGTACTGTCTACTCCCCACACAGCTGCTAAGGATCTTCCATTTTAAATACTTTCACCTCCTATTCTGCACTGCTTTGCTGCCCATTATTCAGAGATGCGTTCCAGTCATGTTTACCACTCTGAATCTCTCTGCAGTCATTGGTTCAGCACATCATGGGTAGAGCATGGCTACAGATACAGTCCATAGTCCATAATATTGCATTAAAACATAGAATATCACTTAATTTCCAAAAGATTCAGTGATGCTGATAATGCAGAATCTCACAACATTTCCCATCATAATGCCATAATGCACCAGAGGAAGAAATAATCCTTGCTATATCTGTACATTGTGTGACGTATTACCTCCATGACCATTGATAGCAAGTACATCTTCTGTATAGAGCGGCTGTGTTATGATGCAGTTATTGATCATCATTGACATAATCACAAGAATCTTATGCAAAGGGAAATTGTCCGCAGCGAAGTGAGATGTGTGCCTGTTTTAAGTCCTCCAGCTTAACGCCCCTACACCTCCCACTACACAGACATACTTACTTATGCATACACTGACATCTGGCATACCTACACACACCCCAGGGCCACTTCCTTCCCCTGATGTCAGGGAGAGGATGGGCATGCAGAGTGCAGTAAGTCTCCACGTTACTCTGGCCAACAGTCTTGGCCTACCCCCAGCATCTGTCACCCACAACATCTGTTCCCTCCTTGTAAAGTGCTGAACTATCTCACCTGGGTCAGTGCTATAGCTGATCACAGTGCCCGATCATGATGTCACTGTGACAGGCAGCAGTGCAGATTGACCGGTCAATCAATGCAGTGCCGCACCATATGCACTAAATGAGATTTCCGTGCCCCCTGTCAGGTTACTCCCTGGGCAGTGACCCTGCTCACCCCCTCCCCTAGTTCCACCTCTGACCACAATTATCTCTCTTGGAGAGTGTAGCAAATTGGTGTTGGTGGAATCTCACCTCTGCCATGCATGGTCACAATCTGGGCACAGGACCCAAATAGTGGGCAATGTGGCACTTCTTACAGTAGAGAATAAGTAACTATATTCTTTACTTGTGTATTGAGGACCTTATTTGCATTAAAATTCAGTCCCCATGGGACCAAGACTTTCTGGCTTACTGAACAAAGTGGAATTGTTTCGTAGAGGGTGGAGAATTGTATTTTATCTGAAATTACCCCCTCTGCACAAAATACAAACAATTATACACATACATGTACCTTGTGGAAGTTGTTGCCCTCTATCTTCCTGTGGTCTCTCCCTGTTTCTCACCGTGCCTCCTCCCATTTCCTTGCACCTCTGCGTCTCCGCATATATCCCTATACTCAGAGCCGGCTCCGGTCAGTGACATGGGATGCCCAAATATGAGCATATCCATACATGGGCATCCATGCCACTGACCGGAGCCCACTCTGTTGCGGATATGGAGAGAGACTGGGAGATTTACATCCCCTTATAATTCATATGGTGCATAGTACCGGCACGTATTGTTTTACCGTTACTGTGTACCTTCCTACTTTCACACTGGTACAGTATGTGCTGCAGTGGGACTGAGAGGGATATATTGGTAACACATAGTTATTGTTGGGGGAATTCAATCCATTTTGAAAATAGTAATGCAATGTTTTATACTTTTTTTTTTGCAGTAATGAAGAATGAAAAAGTTCTGTTAAAATTGAATTGGAGGTGAACTGGAATCATCATCAACTCTGCACCAGTGTGAATTGATGTTCTTTAATGTTCTGATAAGGTACATGCAACATCTCTTCCTCAACCCCTGCACCACTCTCTGCCTCTTGCCTCTCTCTCTCCACCTCCCTGCTAAGCGTATTAACCCATCTAATGTAATCCACATTCCATGTCTCACTTTACTCTTCACTTCTCACGTGCCCTCTGGAATGTCTGCTCTCTGACTAACAAGGTCTATTTGTACATGACCTCTTCTGCTCTCATCATCCACCACTTCTCATTCCCCTCACCCCTGTCCTACTCGATACCTCAGCTTAATTGAACTCTCTCCTCTGACATCTACCCTTATCTCTAACCTCTCCTCACTTTCTGCTTAAACTAACTATCTTGTTAACTTTTACAATGCTATCATCTCCTCCTCCTCCCTCCTCCCTCCTCCATTATATATTTATATGCCCCTTCTAGGCTCTGACACACTCATCCCTCTAAGGCCATGATTATCATGGGCACATGCTTGGTCATCCACAGTGCGTGCGAGCGATGCAGAGCCGCCTCGGACCTCAGTGCAGGGATTGCTGCATACCCCAGCATCTGTCACCCACAAACAATACACACACTAATACTCCCCACAATACACACTATAATACCTCCTCAATACTAATCTCCCCAATAATATTATAGCTCCAAACACAATATACACAACACCCTTACACAAGATACACAATCTAGTACTCTCCTCTGCACCTCTACACACAATATAATACTCCCACACACACAATATACACACTACCCTCCTACCCCCATAAAATACAACCAATAATACACACACACTTTGTGGATGTTGGGACCAGCTCCCGGCATGCACCAGTGAAAGAGAGAGGCCAGCAGAAGCTCGGAAGAACTCCCTCTCTCCATCCGTGCCTCCCTCCGTTTCCCATCTTCTCCCTGTCTCTCTCCCTCCCTTTCCTTGCATCTCCCTGCGTCTTTACGTATACCCAGTCAGTGACGGCTCTGGTCACGTGATGCCTTAATATGGGCTTATCCATATATGTTCATCCACGTCACTAATGTGATGCCCGCACTGTTGCGGAGCTGGTACTTACGACGCGCACTTATTGTTTTATCAGTACTGCGTACCTGACTCTACCGGCCTACTTTCAACACTAGTACAATAAGTGCTTCACTACGAGTGAGTGGGGAATATTGGCATCACACAGTCACTGTTGAATATGCCATTCAATCCATTTTGAAAATAGTAATGCAATGTGGTTTTGTTTTGTTTGCTTTTTGCAGTAATGAAGAATGGATAAGTTATATTAAAATTAAATTGGAGGGGAACTGGATTCAGCATTTCATCATGAACTCTGCACTTGTGAGAATTTACCTTCTTGAATGCCCTGAGAGGTACACGCAACTTTAAGACTATAATCTGCTGTGCAAGCTTTCGTGCTATACCTCCCCCTCAGGTTTTGATTTATACATTTGCTCCCTCAAGTCATGTCCTCTAATATTTGAAAGCTCTCTCCTAGCATTTTCTCTCTACCACAAAACGTCATCCCAATGTAACCTCTCTCTTGTTCTCTCTGCTTGCTGTTTCCTCACTTTTCTGTTAAACTTTTCTAATTTCTCTAACTTCCACACTCCTGCTTTTATCCACATGTTCTCCTCTTTCCTTCCCCTACCTTTGCATGTGTCTACACACTGCACCATTTGTACAGACCTCTATTGCAGCTATTTCTGCACTGCTCAATGAAAAGCACTCATGTACATCCTATTCTCTGCGCCCCCTCTCTCTGCGCCCCCTCTCTCTCTGCGCCCCCTCTCTCTCTGCGCCCCCTCTCTCTCTGCGCCCCCTCTCTCTCTGCGCCCCCTCTCTCTCTGCGCCCCCTCTCTCTCTGCGCCCCCTCTCTCTCTGCGCCCCCTCTCTCTCTGCGCCCCCTCTCTCTCTGCGCCCCCTCTCTCTCTGCGCCCCCTCTCTCTCTGCGCCCCCTCTCTCTCTGCGCCCCCTCTCTCTCTGCACCCCCTCTCTCTCTGCACCCCCTCTCTCTCTGCACCCCCTCTCTCTGCGCCTATCTGTCTCATTCTCTCTACGTCCCTCTCTCTCTACATAGAGCTATCTCTGTCTCTCTCTACACCTATCTCTGTGTCTCCTTCTATGTTTGCTGATGTGTGGGATATCTCTTATAATCTTGAACCTGCTCATATACACATCGGGTCTCCCTGCCTCTGCCTCCCTGCTAAGAGTGTTAACCTATCTAATGTAATCCACATTCCTTTCCTTACTTTTCTCTTCCCTTCTCCTATGCCCTCTGGAATGTCCGTTCTCTGACTAACAAGGCTCTAGTTGTACATGACCTCTTCTGCTCTCATCATTCACAATCAGTCATTCCCCTCACCCCATCTTACCTGTCCCACTGATTTTCCTCTGCTTAATTAAACTCTCCTCTGACATCTACTCTAACCTCTCTGCTCTCTCTCTCTCTTTCTGCTTAAACTGACAATCTTATTAACTCTTACAATGCTATCCTCTATATGCCCCTTCAAGCTCTGACACACACGTCCCTCTAACCCACACCCTTGGCTAAATTCCCAAACATGTTCATCACACTTCCACTCACTGTTCTTAATGCCTATGAAGGAAATCTCACACTTGATGTTTGATTTTTCTACAGTAAAAATGTCTCCAGTCCTGTATAAAGCTGCTCTCTGGGGCCAAACCACACTACTTTTTTTTCCACATTCATCAACACACAAATTTAATTTACGCTGTCTTTTTTCCCCTGTATTTGACTCCCTCCACTAACCTTCTTCTCACACTTGCCATCCTTCCTTCACTTCTCCTCAAGCATTTGACTACTTCAGAGGCAAGGTGGATGCCACCCACAAGGAGATTCCTTCTGTCCCTTCCCCCTTCTCTCCTTCTACCTAATTCTCCTTCTGCATTTGACTCCTTTTCTTCTCTTACAGAGCTGGAAGCTAATCATCTTCTCTTCTCCCTCTACCACATGCCCTCTAGATCGTATCCCCTCACACCTTACTGCATCTCTTAGTCCCCACTCTCACCCACATCTTCAAGTCCTCCCTATTCTCTGGCTCTTTACCCTCTTACTTTAAGCCTGTAGTGGTCACCCTTTTCTCAGAAACAACCTACACCCTATGCGCCTTACTAACTACCGCCCTATATCCCTCCTGCTGTTTGTCTCCTAATTGCTAGAATGTCAACATTCTTAAATCACATGCCCTCCTGGATCCTTTACAACCTGCCTTTCGTACAGCTCGTTCTACAGACTGTGCTTAAAGCAAATTCCCAAGGTCACTTTTCCCTACTAATCCTACTTGATCTATCTGCTGCGTTTGATGCTCTCAATCACTCTCCTCCTTCATATTCTAAACTCTCTCTTGGTATCCGTAACACAGTTCTATCCTGGTTTTCATCATAACTTTCCTGTCACACATTCTCCATCTCTGTTGCTAACATGTCTTCGTCTTCTATTGATCTGTCTGTGGGTATACATCAGGGCTCTGTTCTGAGATCTCTCTTTCTCTCTACATACTATCATTTGGTGACCTCATCAACTCTTTGTGACAATCCTATAAATAACAAATACAAATATCAGGTCATGGGAATAAGTGATTTGGACATAAAAGTAACATTTCGGAAGTGTGGACAACTAATACATCTTGTAGATTGCCTTTACAGTGTGATGTCATTGATTCAGTAGATTGTGTGCAGACCAGGACTGCAGTACAGTGTCACTCACATGGATGACTTGCGTGGTAGAAGCTCAAGAACAAGGATGTCAAACTCCAGTCCTCGAGGGCAGCAAACAGGCCAGGTTTTCAGGATATCCCTACTGAAAACCTGGCCTGTTTGGGACCCTCGAGGACTGGAGTTTGACATGCATGCTCTAGAAGGAGCACAGCTGTGGGTGGGAGGTGGATTTGCTTTGCATCAAATGGTTTGGAGCAAGGTTTATTGTATGTATTATCATAATAACAATGCAATGCTTAACTTTTATTTCAGGAGGGATGACTGCAGAACAGAAGTGAATATTGAAGCCATGTGTTCCTTTTCTTGCAAAAGAGAAAATTTGAAGGACAGTTGAAGAGAAGGAAAATTACTACACAGAGACAGATAAGCAATGTGTATATTTCTCATTTACCATTTAGTATTTGTCGTTTTATTGACTCCACACAATCCGGCTGCTACGGGTTTCACATTGAATATTTTCATCTCTACTCTACCCCTTCCTGTGATCTGAACCATGCAAGTTTTCGTTGATTCAATACATCATGAGTAGAGGGTGGCTACAGTATGAAGTAAAGACCCAAGGACCACATCTACTACCATTCATAACAAGAACATGTGCAGTAGCGCACAGCTGCAGTTCTATGTGATTGTTATGAAAGGTTGAGGTGGTTCAATTCTATGAATCTGGAGTGGGATGGATCCTGTTTGCATCATATGGTTTCATCTAGGCCAGTAGATTATATAACTCTCAGTACAGGTTACACATGGCATCAGTATTAGTGATTTAAAGAGGAGGAAAGCTTCAATGTGGAGAACAAAGCCAAGTAATGTTGAAGTTACTCCTTTTACCATTTACTTGGTCAGTCTGTACTGTCTACTCCCCACACAGCTGCTAAGGATCTTCCATTTTAAATACTTTCACCTCCTATTCTGCACTGCTTTGCTGCCCATTATTCAGAGATGCGTTCCAGTCATGTTTACCACTCTGAATCTCTCTGCAGTCATTGGTTCAGCACATCATGGGTAGAGCATGGCTACAGATACAGCAAGCTATTATTATTTTACCGGCTGATCATCCATAATATTGCATTAAAACATAGAATATCACTTAATTTCCAAAAGATTCAGTGATGCTGATAATGCAGAATCTCACAACATTTCCCATCATAATGCCATAATGCACCAGTGGGAGAAATAATCCTTGCTATATCTGTACATTGTGTGACGTATTACCTCCATGACCATTGAGAGCAAGTACATCTTCTGTATAGAGCGGCTGTGTTATGATGCAGTTATTGATCATCATTGACATAATCACAAGAATCTTATGCAAAGGGAAATTGTCCGCAGCGAAGTGAGATTTCAGCCCCCAAACGTCTGTAATATTAATGCAATGTCTTACTTTTGTTGCAGTGAACACTGAAGAGACGGATCTACTACAACACTGTACAGGATGAGCATACGCTACAAGCAGCAAAATGATCTTGCAGTTGACAGTATGTTGTTCTGGTAATGTGCACAATTATTATTTATGGGCTACACACCACAGTGCTGGACATATTCTGTTAACTTCAACTCTACTCCTAACATGGAGATGTCTTCCTGGTGTTACTGATTCAGTACATCATATGCACAGTGTGGTTATGATATGATGGATTGATTTAATGAACCCACCAACCAATGATGACATCTGCATCATCTTCTGTAAAGTGCAGCTACAGCATGATATTATCAGCATTTGGTGCGGTATAATCAGAGGTATCTATGTGCTTTTGTGCCTGTTTTAAGTCCTCCAGCTTAACGCCCCTACACCTCCCACTACACAGGCATACTTACTTATGCATACACTGACATCTGGCATACCTACACACACCCCAGGGCCACTTCCTTCCCCTGATGTCAGGGAGAGGATGGGCATGCAGAGTGCAGTAAGTCTCCACGTTACTCTGGCCAACAGTCTTGGCCTACCTCCAGCATCTGTCACCCACAACATCTGTTCCCTCCTTGTAAAGTGCTGAACTATCTCACCTGGGTCAGTGCTATAGCTGATCACAGTGCCCGATCAGGATGTCACTGTGACAGGCAGCAGTGCAGATTGACCGGTCAATCAATGCAGTGCCGCAACATATGCACTAAATGAGATTTCCGTGCCCCCAGTCAGGTTACTCCCTGGGCAGTGACCCTGCTCACACCCTCCCCTAGTTCCACCTCTGATCACAATTATCTCTCTTGGAGAGTGTAGCAAATTGGAGTTGGGGGAATCTCACCTCTGCCATGCATGGTCACAATCTGGGCACAGGACCCAAATAGTGGGCAATGTGGCACTTCTTACAGTAGAGAATAAGTAACTTTATTCTTTACTTGTGTATTAAGGACCTTATTTGCATTAAATTCAGTCCACATGGGACCAAGACTTTCTGGCTTACTGAACAAAGTGGAATTGTTTCGTAGAGGGTGGAGAATTGTATTTTATCTGAAATTACCCCCTCTGCACAAAATACAAACAATTATACCCATACAAGTACCTTGTGGAAGTTGTTGCCCTCTATCTTCCTGTGGTCTCTCCCTGTTTCTCACCGTGCCTCCTCCCATTTCCTTGCACCTCTGCGTCTCCGCATATATCCCTATACTCAGAGCCGGCTCCGGTCAGTGACATGGGATGCCCAAATATGAGCATACCCATATATGGGCATCCATGCCACTGACCGGAGCCCGCTCTGTTGCGGATATGGAGAGAGACTGGGAGATTTACATCCCCTTATAATTCATATGGTGCATAGTACCGGCACGTATTGTTTTACCGGTACTGTGTACCTTCCTACTTTCACACTGGTACAGTATATGCTGCAGTGGGACTGAGAGGGATATATTGGTAACACATAGTCATTGTTGGGGGAATTCAATCCATTTTGAAAATAGTAATGAAATGTTTTTTACTTTTCTTTTTTTTCAGTAATGAAGAATGAAACATTTCTGTTAAAATTGAATTGGAGGTGAACTGGATTCATCATCAACTCTGCACCAGTGTGAATTGATGTTCTTTAATGTTCTGATAAGGTACATGCAACATCTCTTCCTCAACCCCTGCACCACTCTCTGCCTCTTGCCTCTCTCTCTCCACCTCCCTGCTAAGCGTATTAACCCATCTAATGTAATCCACATTCCATGTCTCACTTTACTCTTCACTTCTCACGTGCCCTCTGGAATGACTGCTCTCTGACTAACAAGGTCTATTTGTACATGACCTCTTCTGCTCTCATCCACCACCTCTCATTCCCCTCACCCCTGTCCTACTCGATACCTCAGCTTAATTGAACTCTCTCCTCTGACATCTACCCTTATCTCTAACCTCTCCTCACTTTCTGCTTAAACTAACTATCTTGTTAACTTTTACAATGCTATCATCTCCTCCTCCCTCCTCCTCCTTCCTCCTCCCTCCTCCATTATATATATACCCCTTCTAGGCTCTGACACACTCATCCCTCTAAGGCCATGATTATCATGGGCACATGCTTGGTCGTCCACAGTGCGTGCGAGCGATGCAGAGCCGCCTCGGACCTCAGTGCAGGGATTGCTGCATACCCCCAGCATCTGTCACCCACAAACAATACACACACTAATACTCCCCACAATACACACTATAATACCTCCTCAATACTAATCTCCCCAATAATATTATAGCTCCAAACACAATATACACAACACCCTTACACAAGATACACAATCTAGTACTCTCCTCTGCACCTCTACACACAATATAATACTCCCACACACACAATATACACACTACCCTCCTACCCCCATAAAATACAACCAATAATACACACACACTTTGTGGATGTTGGGACCAGCTCCCGGCATGCACCAGTGAAAGAGAGAGGCCCGCAGAAGCTCGGAAGAACTCCCTCCATCCGTGCCTTCCTCCGTTTCACATCTTCTCCCTGTCTCTCTCCCTCCCTTTCCTTGCATCTCCCTGCGTCTTTACGTATACCCAGTCAGTGACGGCTCTGGTCACGTGATGCCTTAATATGGGCTTATCCATATATGTTCATCCACGTCACTAATGTGATGCCCGCACTGTTGCGGAGCTGGTACTTACGACGGGCACTTATTGTTTTATCAGTACTGCGTACCTGACTCTACCGGCCTACTTTCAACACTAGTACAATATGTGCTTCACTACGAGTGAGTGGGGAATATTGGCATCACACAGTCACTGTTGAATATGCCATTCAATCCATTTTGAAAATAGTAATGCAATGTGGTTTTGTTTTGTTTGCTTTTTGCAGTAATGAAGAATGGAAAAGTTATATTAAAATTAAATTGGAGGGGGACTAGATTCAGCATTTCATCATGAACTCTGCACTTGTGAGAATTTAACTTCTTGAATACCCTGACAGGTACACGCAACATTAAGACTATAATCTGCTGTGCAAGCTTTCGTGCTATACCTCCCCCTCAGGTTTTGATTTATACATTTGCTCCCTCAATTCATGTCCTCTAATATTTGAAAGCTCTCTCCTAGCATTTTCTCTTTACCACAGAACGTCATCCCAATGTAACCTCTCTCTTGTTCTTTCTGCTTGCTGTTTCCTCACTCCTCTGTTAAACTTTTCTAATTTCTCTAACTTCCACACTCCTGCTTTTATCCACATGTTCTCCTCTTTCCTTCCCCTACCTTTGCATGTGTCTACACACTGCACCATTTGTACAGACCTCTATTGCAGCTATTTCTGCACTGCTCAATGAAAAGCACTCTTTAATATCCTATTCTCTGTGCCCCCTCTCTCTGCGCCCCCTCTTTTGGCGCCTCCTCTCTCTGCGCCCCCTCTCTCTGCGCCTATCTGTCTCATTCTCTCTACGTCCCTCTCTCTCTACATAGAGCTATCTCTGTCTCTCTCTACACCTATCTCTGTGTCTCCTTCTATGTTTGCTGATGTGTGGGATATCTCTTATAATCTTGAACCTGCTCATATACACATCGGGCCTCCCTGCCTCTGCCTCCCTGCTAAGAGTGTTAACCTATCTAATGTAATCCACATTCCTTTCCTTACTTTTCTCTTCCCTTCTCCTATGCCATCTGGAATGTCCGTTCTCTGACTAACAAGGCTCTAGTTGTACATGACCTCTTCTGCTCTCATCATTCACAATCAGTCATTCCCCTCACCCCATCTTACCTGTCCCACTGATTTGCCTCTGCTTAATTAAACTCTCCTCTGACATCTACTCTAACCTCTCTGCTCTCTCTCTCTTTCCGCTTAAACTAACAATCTTATTAACTCTTACAATGCTATCCTCCTATCTATATGCCCCCTCTAGGCTCTGACACACTTGTCCCTCTAGCCCACACCCTTGGCTAAATTCCCAAACATGTTCATCACACTTCCACTCGCTGTTCTTAATGCCTATGAAGGAAATCACACAATTGATATTTGATTTTTCTACAGTAAAAATGTCTCCAGTCCTGTATAAAGCTGCTCTCTGGGGCCAAACCACACTACTTTTTTTTCACATTCATCAACACTCAAATTTAATTTACGCTGTCTTTTTTCCCCTGTATTTGACTCCCTCCACTAACCTTCTCCTCACACTTGCCATCCTTCCTTCACTTCTCCTCAAGCATTTGACTACTTCAGAGGCAAGGTGGATGCCACCCACAAGGAGATTCCTTCTGTCCCTTCCCCCTTCTCTCCTTCTACCTAATTCTCCTTCTGCATTTGACTCCTTTTCTTCTCTTACAGAGCTGGAAGCTAATCATCTTCTCTTCTCCCTCTACCACATGCCCTCTAGATCGTATCCCCTCACACCTTACTGCATCTCTTAGTCCCCACTCTCACCCACATCTTCAATTCCTCCCTATTCTCTGGCTCTTTACCCTCTTACTTTAAGCCTGTAGTGGTCACCCTTTTCTCAGAAACAACCTACACCCTATGTGCCTTACTAACTACCGCCCTGTATCCCTCCTGCTGTTTGTCTCCTAATTGCTAGAATGTCAACATTCTTAAATCACATGCCCTCCTGGATCCTTTACAACCTGCCATTCGTACAGCTCGTTCTACAGACTGTGCTTAAAGCAAATTCCCAAGGTCACTTTTCCCTACTAATCCTACTTGATCTATCTGCTGCGTTTGATGCTCTCAATCACTCTCCTCCTTCATATTCTAAACTCTCTCTTGGTATCCGTAACACAGTTCTATCCTGGTTTTCATCATAACTTTCCTGTCACACATTCTCCATCTCTGTTGCTAACATGTCTTCGTCTTCTATTGATCTGTCTGTGGGTATACATCAGGGCTCTGTTCTGAGATCTCTCTTTCTCTCTACATACTATCATTTGGTGACCTCATCAACTCTTTGTGACAATCCTATAAATAACAAATACAAATATCAGGTCATGGGAATAAGTGATTTGGACATAAAAGTAACATTTCGGAAGTGTGGACAACTAATACATCTTGTAGATTGCCTTTACAGTGTGATGTCATTGATTCAGTAGATTGTGTGCAGACCAGGACTGCAGTACAGTGTCACTCACATGGATGACTTGCGTGGTAGAAGCTCAAGAACAAGGATGTCAAACTCCAGTCCTCGAGGGCAGCAAACAGGCCAGGTTTTCAGGATATCCCTACTGAAAACCTGGCCTGTTTGGGACCCTCGAGGACTGGAGTTTGACATGCATGCTCTAGAAGGAGCACAGCTGTGGGTGGGAGGTGGATTTGCTTTGCATCAAATGGTTTGGAGCAAGGTTTATTGTATGTATTATCATAATAACAATGCAATGCTTAACTTTTATTTCAGGAGGGATGACTGCAGAACAGAAGTGAATATTGAAGCCATGTGTTCCTTTTCTTGCAAAAGAGAAAATTTGAAGGACAGTTGAAGAGAAGGAAAATTACTACACAGAGACAGATAAGCAATGTGTATATTTCTCATTTACCATTTAGTATTTGTCGTTTTATTGACTCCACACAATCCGGCTGCTACGGGTTTCACATTGAATATTTTCATCTCTACTCTACCCCTTCCTGTGATCTGAACCATGCAAGTTTTCGTTGATTCAATACATCATGAGTAGAGGGTGGCTACAGTATGAAGTAAAGACCCAAGGACCACATCTACTACCATTCATAACAAGAACATGTGCAGTAGCGCACAGCTGCAGTTCTATGTGATTGTTATGAAAGATTGAGGTGGTTCAATTCTATGAATCTGGAGTGGGATGGATCCTGTTTGCATCATATGGTTTCATCTAGGCCAGTAGATTATATAACTCTCAGTACAGGTTACACATGGCATCAGTATTAGTGATTTAAAGAGGAGGAAAGCTTCAATGTGGAGAACAAAGCCAAGTAATGTTGAAGTTACTCCTTTTACCATTTACTTGGTCAGTCTGTACTGTCTACTCCCCACACAGCTGCTAAGGATCTTCCATTTTAAATACTTTCACCTCCTATTCTGCACTGCTTTGCTGCCCATTATTCAGAGATGCGTTCCAGTCATGTTTACCACTCTGAATCTCTCTGCAGTCATTGGTTCAGCACATCATGGGTAGAGCATGGCTACAGATACAGCAAGCTATTATTATTTTACCGGCTGATCATCCATAATATTGCATTAAAACATAGAATATCACTTAATTTCCAAAAGATTCAGTGATGCTGATAATGCAGAATCTCACAACATTTCCCATCATAATGCCATAATGCACCAGTGGGAGAAATAATCCTTGCTATATCTGTACATTGTGTGACGTATTACCTCCATGACCATTGAGAGCAAGTACATCTTCTGTATAGAGCGGCTGTGTTATGATGCAGTTATTGATCATCATTGACATAATCACAAGAATCTTATGCAAAGGGAAATTGTCCGCAGCGAAGTGAGATTTCAGCCCCCAAACGTCTGTAATATTAATGCAATGTCTTACTTTTGTTGCAGTGAACACTGAAGAGACGGATCTACTACAACACTGTACAGGATGAGCATACGCTACAAGCAGCAAAATGATCTTGCAGTTGACAGTATGTTGTTCTGGTAATGTGCACAATTATTATTTATGGGCTACACACCACAGTGCTGGACATATTCTGTTAACTTCAACTCTACTCCTAACATGGAGATGTCTTCCTGGTGTTACTGATTCAGTACATCATATGCACAGTGTGGTTATGATATGATGGATTGATTTAATGAACCCACCAACCAATGATGACATCTGCATCATCTTCTGTAAAGTGCAGCTACAGCATGATATTATCAGCATTTGGTGCGGTATAATCAGAGGTATCTATGTGCTTTTGTGCCTGTTTTAAGTCCTCCAGCTTAACGCCCCTACACCTCCCACTACACAGGCATACTTACTTATGCATACACTGACATCTGGCATACCTACACACACCCCAGGGCCACTTCCTTCCCCTGATGTCAGGGAGAGGATGGGCATGCAGAGTGCAGTAAGTCTCCACGTTACTCTGGCCAACAGTCTTGGCCTACCTCCAGCATCTGTCACCCACAACATCTGTTCCCTCCTTGTAAAGTGCTGAACTATCTCACCTGGGTCAGTGCTATAGCTGATCACAGTGCCCGATCAGGATGTCACTGTGACAGGCAACAGTGCAGATTGACCGGTCAATCAATGCAGTGCCGCAACATATGCACTAAATGAGATTTCCGTGCCCCCAGTCAGGTTACTCCCTGGGCAGTGACCCTGCTCACACCCTCCCCTAGTTCCACCTCTGATCACAATTATCTCTCTTGGAGAGTGTAGCAAATTGGAGTTGGGGGAATCTCACCTCTGCCATGCATGGTCACAATCTGGGCACAGGACCCAAATAGTGGGCAATGTGGCACTTCTTACAGTAGAGAATAAGTAACTTTATTCTTTACTTGTGTATTAAGGACCTTATTTGCATTAAATTCAGTCCACATGGGACCAAGACTTTCTGGCTTACTGAACAAAGTGGAATTGTTTCGTAGAGGGTGGAGAATTGTATTTTATCTGAAATTACCCCCTCTGCACAAAATACAAACAATTATACCCATACAAGTACCTTGTGGAAGTTGTTGCCCTCTATCTTCCTGTGGTCTCTCCCTGTTTCTCACCGTGCCTCCTCCCATTTCCTTGCACCTCTGCGTCTCCGCATATATCCCTATACTCAGAGCCGGCTCCGGTCAGTGACATGGGATGCCCAAATATGAGCATACCCATATATGGGCATCCATGCCACTGACCGGAGCCCGCTCTGTTGCGGATATGGAGAGAGACTGGGAGATTTACATCCCCTTATAATTCATATGGTGCATAGTACCGGCACGTATTGTTTTACCGGTACTGTGTACCTTCCTACTTTCACACTGGTACAGTATATGCTGCAGTGGGACTGAGAGGGATATATTGGTAACACATAGTCATTGTTGGGGGAATTCAATCCATTTTGAAAATAGTAATGAAATGTTTTTTACTTTTCTTTTTTTTCAGTAATGAAGAATGAAACATTTCTGTTAAAATTGAATTGGAGGTGAACTGGATTCATCATCAACTCTGCACCAGTGTGAATTGATGTTCTTTAATGTTCTGATAAGGTACATGCAACATCTCTTCCTCAACCCCTGCACCACTCTCTGCCTCTTGCCTCTCTCTCTCCACCTCCCTGCTAAGCGTATTAACCCATCTAATGTAATCCACATTCCATGTCTCACTTTACTCTTCACTTCTCACGTGCCCTCTGGAATGACTGCTCTCTGACTAACAAGGTCTATTTGTACATGACCTCTTCTGCTCTCATCATCCACCACCTCTCATTCCCCTCACCCCTGTCCTACTCGATACCTCAGCTTAATTGAACTCTCTCCTCTGACATCTACCCTTATCTCTAACCTCTCCTCACTTTCTGCTTAAACTAACTATCTTGTTAACTTTTACAATGCTATCATCTCCTCCTCCCTTCTCCTCCTTCCTCCTCCCTCCTCCATTACTGTATATATATACCCCTTCTAGGCTCTGACACACTCATCCCTCTAAGGCCATGATTATCATGGGCACATGCTTGGTCGTCCACAGTGCGTGCGAGCGATGCAGAGCCGCCTCGGACCTCAGTGCAGGGATTGCTGCATACCCCCAGCATCTGTCACCCACAAACAATACACACACTAATACTCCCCACAATACACGCTATAATACCTCCTCAATACTAATCTCCCCAATAATATTATAGCTCCAAACACAATATACACAACACCCTTACACAAGATACACAATCTAGTACTCTCCTCTGCACCTCTACACACAATATAATACTCCCACACACACAATATACACACTACCCTCCTACCCCCATAAAATACAACCAATAATACACACACACTTTGTGGATGTTGGGACCAGCTCCCGGCATGCACCAGTGAAAGAGAGAGGCCCGCAGAAGCTCGGAAGAACTCTCTCCATCCGTGCCTTCCTCCGTTTCACATCTTCTCCCTGTCTCTCTCTCTCCCTCCCTTTCCTTGCATCTCCCTGCGTCTTTACGTATACCCAGTCAGTGACGGCTCTGGTCACGTGATGCCTTAATATGGGCTTATCCATATATGTTCATCCACGTCACTAATGTGATGCCCGCACTGTTGCGGAGCTGGTACTTACGACGGGCACTTATTGTTTTATCAGTACTGCGTACCTGACTCTACCGGCCTACTTTCAACACTAGTACAATATGTGCTTCACTACGAGTGAGTGGGGAATATTGGCATCACACAGTCACTGTTGAATATGCCATTCAATCCATTTTGAAAATAGTAATGCAATGTGGTTTTGTTTTGTTTGCTTTTTGCAGTAATGAAGAATGGAAAAGTTATATTAAAATTAAATTGGAGGGGGACTAGATTCAGCATTTCATCATGAACTTTGCACTTGTGAGAATTTAACTTCTTGAATACCCTGACAGGTACACGCAACATTAAGACTATAATCTGCTGTGCAAGCTTTCGTGCTATACCTCCCCCTCAGGTTTTGATTTATACATTTGCTCCCTCAATTCATGTCCTCTAATATTTGAAAGCTCTCTCCTAGCATTTTCTCTTTACCACAGAACGTCATCCCAATGTAACCTCTCTCTTGTTCTTTCTGCTTGCTGTTTCCTCACTCCTCTGTTAAACTTTTCTAATTTCTCTAACTTCCACACTCCTGCTTTTATCCACATGTTCTCCTCTTTCCTTCCCCTACCTTTGCATGTGTCTACACACTGCACCATTTGTACAGACCTCTATTGCAGCTATTTCTGCACTGCTCAATGAAAAGCACTCTTTAATATCCTATTCTCTGTGCCCCCTCTCTCTGCGCCCCCTCTTTTGGCGCCTCCTCTCTCTGCGCCCCCTCTCTCTGCGCCTATCTGTCTCATTCTCTCTACGTCCCTCTCTCTCTACATAGAGCTATCTCTGTCTCTCTCTACACCTATCTCTGTGTCTCCTTCTATGTTTGCTGATGTGTGGGATATCTCTTATAATCTTGAACCTGCTCATATACACATCGGGCCTCCCTGCCTCTGCCTCCCTGCTAAGAGTGTTAACCTATCTAATGTAATCCACATTCCTTTCCTTACTTTTCTCTTCCCTTCTCCTATGCCATCTGGAATGTCCGTTCTCTGACTAACAAGGCTCTAGTTGTACATGACCTCTTCTGCTCTCATCATTCACAATCAGTCATTCCCCTCACCCCATCTTACCTGTCCCACTGATTTGCCTCTGCTTAATTAAACTCTCCTCTGACATCTACTCTAACCTCTCTGCTCTCTCTCTCTTTCCGCTTAAACTAACAATCTTATTAACTCTTACAATGCTATCCTCCTATCTATATGCCCCCTCTAGGCTCTGACACACTTGTCCCTCTAGCCCACACCCTTGGCTAAATTCCCAAACATGTTCATCACACTTCCACTCGCTGTTCTTAATGCCTATGAAGGAAATCACACAATTGATATTTGATTTTTCTACAGTAAAAATGTCTCCAGTCCTGTATAAAGCTGCTCTCTGGGGCCAAACCACACTACTTTTTTTTCACATTCATCAACACTCAAATTTAATTTACGCTGTCTTTTTTTCCCTGTATTTGACTCCCTCCACTAACCTTCTCCTCACACTTGCCATCCTTCCTTCACTTCTCCTCAAGCATTTGACTACTTCAGAGGCAAGGTGGATGCCACCCACAAGGAGATTCCTTCTGTCCCTTCCCCCTTCTCTCCTTCTACCTAATTCTCCTTCTGCATTTGACTCCTTTTCTTCTCTTACAGAGCTGGAAGCTAATCATCTTCTCTTCTCCCTCTACCACATGCCCTCTAGATCGTATCCCCTCACACCTTACTGCATCTCTTAGTCCCCACTCTCACCCACATCTTCAATTCCTCCCTATTCTCTGGCTCTTTACCCTCTTACTTTAAGCCTGTAGTGGTCACCCTTTTCTCAGAAACAACCTACACCCTATGTGCCTTACTAACTACCGCCCTGTATCCCTCCTGCTGTTTGTCTCCTAATTGCTAGAATGTCAACATTCTTAAATCACATTCCCTCCTGGATCCTTTACAACCTGCCTTTCGTACAGCTCGTTCTACAGACTGTGCTTAAAGCAAATTCCCAAGGTCACTTTTCCCTACTAATCCTACTTGATCTATCTGCTGCGTTTGATGCTCTCAATCACTCTCCTCCTTCATATTCTAAACTCTCTCTTGGTATCCGTAACACAGTTCTATCCTGGTTTTCATCATAACTTTCCTGTCACACATTCTCCATCTCTGTTGCTAACATGTCTTCGTCTTCTATTGATCTGTCTGTGGGTATACATCAGGGCTCTGTTCTGAGATCTCTCTTTCTCTCTACATACTATCATTTGGTGACCTCATCAACTCTTTGTGACAATCCTATAAATAACAAATACAAATATCAGGTCATGGGAATAAGTGATTTGGACATAAAAGTAACATTTCGGAAGTGTGGACAACTAATACATCTTGTAGATTGCCTTTACAGTGTGATGTCATTGATTCAGTAGATTGTGTGCAGACCAGGACTGCAGTACAGTGTCACTCACATGGATGACTTGCGTGGTAGAAGCTCAAGAACAAGGATGTCAAACTCCAGTCCTCGAGGGCAGCAAACAGGCCAGGTTTTCAGGATATCCCTACTGAAAACCTGGCCTGTTTGGGACCCTCGAGGACTGGAGTTTGACATGCATGCTCTAGAAGGAGCACAGCTGTGGGTGGGAGGTGGATTTGCTTTGCATCAAATGGTTTGGAGCAAGGTTTATTGTATGTATTATCATAATAACAATGCAATGCTTAACTTTTATTTCAGGAGGGATGACTGCAGAACAGAAGTGAATATTGAAGCCATGTGTTCCTTTTCTTGCAAAAGAGAAAATTTGAAGGACAGTTGAAGAGAAGGAAAATTACTACACAGAGACAGATAAGCAATGTGTATATTTCTCATTTACCATTTAGTATTTGTCGTTTTATTGACTCCACACAATCCGGCTGCTACGGGTTTCACATTGAATATTTTCATCTCTACTCTACCCCTTCCTGTGATCTGAACCATGCAAGTTTTCGTTGATTCAATACATCATGAGTAGAGGGTGGCTACAGTATGAAGTAAAGACCCAAGGACCACATCTACTACCATTCATAACAAGAACATGTGCAGTAGCGCACAGCTGCAGTTCTATGTGATTGTTATGAAAGGTTGAGGTGGTTCAATTCTATGAATCTGGAGTGGGATGGATCCTGTTTGCATCATATGGTTTCATCTAGGCCAGTAGATTATATAACTCTCAGTACAGGTTACACATGGCATCAGTATTAGTGATTTAAAGAGGAGGAAAGCTTCAATGTGGAGAACAAAGCCAAGTAATGTTGAAGTTACTCCTTTTACCATTTACTTGGTCAGTCTGTACTGTCTACTCTCCACACAGCTGCTAAGGATCTTCCATTTTAAATACTTTCACCTCCTATTCTGCACTGCTTTGCTGCCCATTATTCAGAGATGCGTTCCAGTCATGTTTAGCACTCTGAATCTCTCTGCAGTCATTGGTTCAGCACATCATGGGTAGAGCATGGCTACAGATACAGCAAGCTATTATTATTTTACCGGCTGATCATCCATAATATTGCATTAAAACATAGAATATCACTTAATTTCCAAAAGATTCAGTGATGCTGATAATGCAGAATCTCACAACATTTCCCATCATAATGCCATAATGCACAAGTGGGAGAAATAATCCTTGCTATATCTGTACATTGTGTGACGTATTACCTCAATGACCAATGAGAGCAAGTACATCTTCTGTATAGAGCGGCTGTGTTATGATGCAGTTATTGATCATCATTGACATAATCACAAGAATCTTATGCAAAGGGAAATTGTCCGCAGCGAAGTGAGATTTCAGCCCCCAAACGTCTGTAATATTAATGCAATGTCTTACTTTTGTTGCAGTGAACACTGAAGAGACGGATCTACTACAACACTGTACAGGATGAGCATACGCTACAAGCAGCAAAATGATCTTGCAGTTGACAGTATGTTGTTCTGGTAATGTGCACAATTATTATTTATGGGCTACACACCACAGTGCTGGACATATTCTGTTAACTTCAACTCTACTCCTAACATGGAGATGTCTTCCTGGTGTTACTGATTCAGTACATCATATGCACAGTGTGGTTATGATATGATGGATTGATTTAATGAACCCACCAACCAATGATGACATCTGCATCATCTTCTGTAAAGTGCAGCTACAGCATGATATTATCAGCATTTGGTGCGGTATAATCAGAGGTATCTATGTGCTTTTGTGCCTGTTTTAAGTCCTCCAGCTTAACGCCCCTACACCTCCCACTACACAGGCATACTTACTTATGCATACACTGACATCTGGCATACCTACACACACCCCAGGGCCACTTCCTTCCCCTGATGTCAGGGAGAGGATGGGCATGCAGAGTGCAGTAAGTCTCCACGTTACTCTGGCCAACAGTCTTGGCCTACCTCCAGCATCTGTCACCCACAACATCTGTTCCCTCCTTGTAAAGTGCTGAACTATCTCACCTGGGTCAGTGCTATAGCTGATCACAGTGCCCGATCAGGATGTCACTGTGACAGGCAGCAGTGCAGATTGACCGGTCAATCAATGCAGTGCCGCAACATATGCACTAAATGAGATTTCCGTGCCCCCAGTCAGGTTACTCCCTGGGCAGTGACCCTGCTCACACCCTCCCCTAGTTCCACCTCTGATCACAATTATCTCTCTTGGAGAGTGTAGCAAATTGGAGTTGGGGGAATCTCACCTCTGCCATGCATGGTCACAATCTGGGCACAGGACCCAAATAGTGGGCAATGTGGCACTTCTTACAGTAGAGAATAAGTAACTTTATTCTTTACTTGTGTATTAAGGACCTTATTTGCATTAAATTCAGTCCACATGGGACCAAGACTTTCTGGCTTACTGAACAAAGTGGAATTGTTTCGTAGAGGGTGGAGAATTGTATTTTATCTGAAATTACCCCCTCTGCACAAAATACAAACAATTATACCCATACAAGTACCTTGTGGAAGTTGTTGCCCTCTATCTTCCTGTGGTCTCTCCCTGTTTCTCACCGTGCCTCCTCCCATTTCCTTGCACCTCTGCGTCTCCGCATATATCCCTATACTCAGAGCCGGCTCCGGTCAGTGACATGGGATGCCCAAATATGAGCATACCCATATATGGGCATCCATGCCACTGACCGGAGCCCGCTCTGTTGCGGATATGGAGAGAGACTGGGAGATTTACATCCCCTTATAATTCATATGGTGCATAGTACCGGCACGTATTGTTTTACCGGTACTGTGTACCTTCCTACTTTCACACTAGTACAGTATATGCTGCAGTGGGACTGAGAGGGATATATTGGTAACACATAGTCATTGTTGGGGGAATTCAATCCATTTTGAAAATAGTAATGAAATGTTTTTTACTTTTCTTTTTTTTCAGTAATGAAGAATGAAACATTTCTGTTAAAATTGAATTGGAGGTGAACTGGATTCATCATCAACTCTGCACCAGTGTGAATTGATGTTCTTTAATGTTCTGATAAGGTACATGCAACATCTCTTCCTCAACCCCTGCACCACTCTCTGCCTCTTGCCTCTCTCTCTCCACCTCCCTGCTAAGCGTATTAACCCATCTAATGTAATCCACATTCCATGTCTCACTTTACTCTTCACTTCTCACGTGCCCTCTGGAATGACTGCTCTCTGACTAACAAGGTCTATTTGTACATGACCTCTTCTGCTCTCATCATCCACCACCTCTCATTCCTCTCATTCCCCTCATCCCTGTCCTACTCGATACCTCAGCTTAATTGAACTCTCTCCTCTGACATCTACCCTTATCTCTAACCTCTCCTCACTTTCTGCTTAAACTAACTATCTTGTTAACTTTTACAATGCTATCATCTCCTCCTCCCTCCTCCTCCTTCCTCCTCCCTCCTCCATTATATATATACCCCTTCTAGGCTCTGACACACTCATCCCTCTAAGGCCATGATTATCATGGGCACATGCTTGGTCGTCCACAGTGCGTGCGAGCGATGCAGAGCCGCCTCGGACCTCAGTGCAGGGATTGCTGCATACCCCCAGCATCTGTCACCCACAAACAATACACACACTAATACTCCCCACAATACACACTATAATACCTCCTCAATACTAATCTCCCCAATAATATTATAGCTCCAAACACAATATACACAACACCCTTACACAAGATACACAATCTAGTACTCTCCTCTGCACCTCTACACACAATATAATACTCCCACACACACAATATACACACTACCCTCCTACCCCCATAAAATACAACCAATAATACACACACACTTTGTGGATGTTGGGACCAGCTCCCGGCATGCACCAGTGAAAGAGAGAGGCCCGCAGAAGCTCGGAAGAACTCCCTCCATCCGTGCCTTCCTCCGTTTCACATCTTCTCCCTGTCTCTCTCCCTCCCTTTCCTTGCATCTCCCTGCGTCTTTACGTATACCCAGTCAGTGACGGCTCTGGTCACGTGATGCCTTAATATGGGCTTATCCATATATGTTCATCCACGTCACTAATGTGATGCCCGCACTGTTGCGGAGCTGGTACTTACGACGGGCACTTATTGTTTTATCAGTACTGCGTACCTGACTCTACCGGCCTACTTTCAACACTAGTACAATATGTGCTTCACTACGAGTGAGTGGGGAATATTGGCATCACACAGTCACTGTTGAATATGCCATTCAATCCATTTTGAAAATAGTAATGCAATGTGGTTTTGTTTTGTTTGCTTTTTGCAGTAATGAAGAATGGAAAAGTTATATTAAAATTAAATTGGAGGGGGACTAGATTCAGCATTTCATCATGAACTCTGCACTTGTGAGAATTTAACTTCTTGAATACCCTGACAGGTACACGCAACATTAAGACTATAATCTGCTGTGCAAGCTTTCGTGCTATACCTCCCCCTCAGGTTTTGATTTATACATTTGCTCCCTCAATTCATGTCCTCTAATATTTGAAAGCTCTCTCCTAGCATTTTCTCTTTACCACAGAACGTCATCCCAATGTAACCTCTCTCTTGTTCTTTCTGCTTGCTGTTTCCTCACTCCTCTGTTAAACTTTTCTAATTTCTCTAACTTCCACACTCCTGCTTTTATCCACATGTTCTCCTCTTTCCTTCCCCTACCTTTGCATGTGTCTACACACTGCACCATTTGTACAGACCTCTATTGCAGCTATTTCTGCACTGCTCAATGAAAAGCACTCTTTAATATCCTATTCTCTGTGCCCCCTCTCTCTGCGCCCCCTCTTTTGGCGCCTCCTCTCTCTGCGCCCCCTCTCTCTGCGCCTATCTGTCTCATTCTCTCTACGTCCCTCTCTCTCTACATAGAGCTATCTCTGTCTCTCTCTACACCTATCTCTGTGTCTCCTTCTATGTTTGCTGATGTGTGGGATATCTCTTATAATCTTGAACCTGCTCATATACACATCGGGCCTCCCTGCCTCTGCCTCCCTGCTAAGAGTGTTAACCTATCTAATGTAATCCACATTCCTTTCCTTACTTTTCTCTTCCCTTCTCCTATGCCATCTGGAATGTCCGTTCTCTGACTAACAAGGCTCTAGTTGTACATGACCTCTTCTGCTCTCATCATTCACAATCAGTCATTCCCCTCACCCCATCTTACCTGTCCCACTGATTTGCCTCTGCTTAATTAAACTCTCCTCTGACATCTACTCTAACCTCTCTGCTCTCTCTCTCTTTCCGCTTAAACTAACAATCTTATTAACTCTTACAATGCTATCCTCCTATCTATATGCCCCCTCTAGGCTCTGACACACTTGTCCCTCTAGCCCACACCCTTGGCTAAATTCCCAAACATGTTCATCACACTTCCACTCGCTGTTCTTAATGCCTATGAAGGAAATCACACAATTGATATTTGATTTTTCTACAGTAAAAATGTCTCCAGTCCTGTATAAAGCTGCTCTCTGGGGCCAAACCACACTACTTTTTTTTCACATTCATCAACACTCAAATTTAATTTACGCTGTCTTTTTTTCCCTGTATTTGACTCCCTCCACTAACCTTCTCCTCACACTTGCCATCCTTCCTTCACTTCTCCTCAAGCATTTGACTACTTCAGAGGCAAGGTGGATGCCACCCACAAGGAGATTCCTTCTGTCCCTTCCCCCTTCTCTCCTTCTACCTAATTCTCCTTCTGCATTTGACTCCTTTTCTTCTCTTACAGAGCTGGAAGCTAATCATCTTCTCTTCTCCCTCTACCACATGCCCTCTAGATCGTATCCCCTCACACCTTACTGCATCTCTTAGTCCCCACTCTCACCCACATCTTCAATTCCTCCCTATTCCCTAGGCTCTTTACCCTCTTACTTTAAGCCTGTAGTGGTCACCCTTTTCTCAGAAACAACCTACACCCTATGTGCCTTACTAACTACCGCCCTGTATCCCTCCTGCTGTTTGTCTCCTAATTGCTAGAATGTCAACATTCTTAAATCACATTCCCTCCTGGATCCTTTACAACCTGCCTTTCGTACAGCTCGTTCTACAGACTGTGCTTAAAGCAAATTCCCAAGGTCACTTTTCCCTACTAATCCTACTTGATCTATCTGCTGCGTTTGATGCTCTCAATCACTCTCCTCCTTCATATTCTAAACTCTCTCTTGGTATCCGTAACACAGTTCTATCCTGGTTTTCATCATAACTTTCCTGTCACACATTCTCCATCTCTGTTGCTAACATGTCTTCGTCTTCTATTGATCTGTCTGTGGGTATACATCAGGGCTCTGTTCTGAGATCTCTCTTTCTCTCTACATACTATCATTTGGTGACCTCATCAACTCTTTGTGACAATCCTATAAATAACAAATACAAATATCAGGTCATGGGAATAAGTGATTTGGACATAAAAGTAACATTTCGGAAGTGTGGACAACTAATACATCTTGTAGATTGCCTTTACAGTGTGATGTCATTGATTCAGTAGATTGTGTGCAGACCAGGACTGCAGTACAGTGTCACTCACATGGATGACTTGCGTGGTAGAAGCTCAAGAACAAGGATGTCAAACTCCAGTCCTCGAGGGCAGCAAACAGGCCAGGTTTTCAGGATATCCCTACTGAAAACCTGGCCTGTTTGGGACCCTCGAGGACTGGAGTTTGACATGCATGCTCTAGAAGGAGCACAGCTGTGGGTGGGAGGTGGATTTGCTTTGCATCAAATGGTTTGGAGCAAGGTTTATTGTATGTATTATCATAATAACAATGCAATGCTTAACTTTTATTTCAGGAGGGATGACTGCAGAACAGAAGTGAATATTGAAGCCATGTGTTCCTTTTCTTGCAAAAGAGAAAATTTGAAGGACAGTTGAAGAGAAGGAAAATTACTACACAGAGACAGATAAGCAATGTGTATATTTCTCATTTACCATTTAGTATTTGTCGTTTTATTGACTCCACACAATCCGGCTGCTACGGGTTTCACATTGAATATTTTCATCTCTACTCTACCCCTTCCTGTGATCTGAACCATGCAAGTTTTCGTTGATTCAATACATCATGAGTAGAGTGTGGCTACAGTATGAAGTAAAGACCCAAGGACCACATCTACTACCATTCATAACAAGAACATGTGCAGTAGCGCACAGCTGCAGTTCTATGTGATTGTTATGAAAGGTTGAGGTGGTTCAATTCTATGAATCTGGAGTGGGATGGATCCTGTTTGCATCATATGGTTTCATCTAGGCCAGTAGATTATATAACTCTCAGTACAGGTTACACATGGCATCCGTATTAGTGATTTAAAGAGGAGGAAAGCTTCAATGTGGAGAACAAAGCCAAGTAATGTTGAAGTTACTCCTTTTACCATTTACTTGGTCAGTCTGTACTGTCTACTCTCCACACAGCTGCTAAGGATCTTCCATTTTAAATACTTTCACCTCCTATTCTGCACTGCTTTGCTGCCCATTATTCAGAGATGCGTTCCAGTCATGTTTAGCACTCTGAATCTCTCTGCAGTCATTGGTTCAGCACATCATGGGTAGAGCATGGCTACAGATACAGCAAGCTATTATTATTTTACCGGCTGATCACCCATAATATTGCATTAAAACATAGAATATCACTTAATTTCCAAAAGATTCAGTGATGCTGATAATGCAGAATCTCACAACATTTCCCATCATAATGCCATAATGCACAAGTGGGAGAAATAATCCTTGCTATATCTGTACATTGTGTGACGTATTACCTCAATGACCGATGAGAGCAAGTACATCTTCTGTATAGAGCGGCTGTGTTATGATGCAGTTATTGATCATCATTGACATAATCACAAGAATCTTATGCAAAGGGAAATTGTCCGCAGCGAAGTGAGATTTCAGCCCCCAAACGTCTGTAATATTAATGCAATGTCTTACTTTTGTTGCAGTGAACACTGAAGAGACGGATCTACTACAACACTGTACAGGATGAGCATACGCTACAAGCAGCAAAATGATCTTGCAGTTGACAGTATGTTGTTCTGGTAATGTGCACAATTATTATTTATGGGCTACACACCACAGTGCTGGACATATTCTGTTAACTTCAACTCTACTCCTAACATGGAGATGTCTTCCTGGTGTTACTGATTCAGTACATCATATGCACAGTGTGGTTATGATATGATGGATTGATTTAATGAACCCACCAACCAATGATGACATCTGCATCATCTTCTGTAAAGTGCAGCTACAGCATGATATTATCAGCATTTGGTGCGGTATAATCAGAGGTATCTATGTGCTTTTGTGCCTGTTTTAAGTCCTCCAGCTTAACGCCCCTACACCTCCCACTACACAGGCATACTTACTTATGCATACACTGACATCTGGCATACCTACACACACCCCAGGGCCACTTCCTTCCCCTGATGTCAGGGAGAGGATGGGCATGCAGAGTGCAGTAAGTCTCCACGTTACTCTGGCCAACAGTCTTGGCCTACCTCCAGCATCTGTCACCCACAACATCTGTTCCCTCCTTGTAAAGTGCTGAACTATCTCACCTGGGTCAGTGCTATAGCTGATCACAGTGCCCGATCAGGATGTCACTGTGACAGGCAGCAGTGCAGATTGACCGGTCAATCAATGCAGTGCCGCAACATATGCACTAAATGAGATTTCCGTGCCCCCAGTCAGGTTACTCCCTGGGCAGTGACCCTGCTCACACCCTCCCCTAGTTCCACCTCTGATCACAATTATCTCTCTTGGAGAGTGTAGCAAATTGGAGTTGGGGGAATCTCACCTCTGCCATGCATGGTCACAATCTGGGCACAGGACCCAAATAGTGGGCAATGTGGCACTTCTTACAGTAGAGAATAAGTAACTTTATTCTTTACTTGTGTATTAAGGACCTTATTTGCATTAAATTCAGTCCACATGGGACCAAGACTTTCTGGCTTACTGAACAAAGTGGAATTGTTTCGTAGAGGGTGGAGAATTGTATTTTATCTGAAATTACCCCCTCTGCACAAAATACAAACAATTATACCCATACAAGTACCTTGTGGAAGTTGTTGCCCTCTATCTTCCTGTGGTCTCTCCCTGTTTCTCACCGTGCCTCCTCCCATTTCCTTGCACCTCTGCGTCTCCGCATATATCCCTATACTCAGAGCCGGCTCCGGTCAGTGACATGGGATGCCCAAATATGAGCATACCCATATATGGGCATCCATGCCACTGACCGGAGCCCGCTCTGTTGCGGATATGGAGAGAGACTGGGAGATTTACATCCCCTTATAATTCATATGGTGCATAGTACCGGCACGTATTGTTTTACCGGTACTGTGTACCTTCCTACTTTCACACTGGTACAGTATATGCTGCAGTGGGACTGAGAGGGATATATTGGTAACACATAGTCATTGTTGGGGGAATTCAATCCATTTTGAAAATAGTAATGAAATGTTTTTTACTTTTCTTTTTTTTCAGTAATGAAGAATGAAACATTTCTGTTAAAATTGAATTGGAGGTGAACTGGATTCATCATCAACTCTGCACCAGTGTGAATTGATGTTCTTTAATGTTCTGATAAGGTACATGCAACATCTCTTCCTCAACCCCTGCACCACTCTCTGCCTCTTGCCTCTCTCTCTCCACCTCCCTGCTAAGCGTATTAACCCATCTAATGTAATCCACATTCCATGTCTCACTTTACTCTTCACTTCTCACGTGCCCTCTGGAATGACTGCTCTCTGACTAACAAGGTCTATTTGTACATGACCTCTTCTGCTCTCATCATCCACCACCTCTCATTCCCCTCACCCCTGTCCTACTCGATACCTCAGCTTAATTGAACTCTCTCCTCTGACATCTACCCTTATCTCTAACCTCTCCTCACTTTCTGCTTAAACTAACTATCTTGTTAACTTTTACAATGCTATCATCTCCTCCTCCTCCCTCCTCCTCCTCCCTCCTCCATCATATATATGCCCCTTCTAGGCTCTGACACACTCATCCCTCTAAGGCCATGATTATCATGGGCACATGCTTGGTCATCCACAGTGTGTGCGAGCGATGCAGAGCCGCCTCGGACCTCAGTGCAGGGATTGCTGCATAACCCCAGCATCTGTCACCCACAAACAATACACACACTAATACTCCCCACAATACACACTATAATACCTCCTCAATACTAATCTCCCCAATAATATTATAGCTCCAAACACAATATACACAACACCCTTACACAAGATACACAATCTAGTACTCTCCTCTGCACCTCTACACACAATATAATACTCCCACACACACAATATACACACTACCCTCCTACCCCCATAAAATACAACCAATAATACACACACACTTTGTGGATGTTGGGACCAGCTCCCGGCATGCACCAGTGAAAGAGAGAGGCCCGCAGAAGCTCGGAAGAACTCCCTCCATCCGTGCCTTCCTCCGTTTCACATCTTCTCCCTGTCTCTCTCCCTCCCTTTCCTTGCATCTCCCTGCGTCTTTACGTATACCCAGTCAGTGACGGCTCTGGTCACGTGATGCCTTAATATGGGCTTATCCATATATGTTCATCCACGTCACTAATGTGATGCCCGCACTGTTGCGGAGCTGGTACTTACGACGGGCACTTATTGTTTTATCAGTACTGCGTACCTGACTCTACCGGCCTACTTTCAACACTAGTACAATATGTGCTTCACTACGAGTGAGTGGGGAATATTGGCATCACACAGTCACTGTTGAATATGCCATTCAATCCATTTTGAAAATAGTAATGCAATGTGGTTTTGTTTTGTTTGCTTTTTGCAGTAATGAAGAATGGAAAAGTTATATTAAAATTAAATTGGAGGGGGACTAGATTCAGCATTTCATCATGAACTCTGCACTTGTGAGAATTTAACTTCTTGAATACCCTGACAGGTACACGCAACATTAAGACTATAATCTGCTGTGCAAGCTTTCGTGCTATACCTCCCCCTCAGGTTTTGATTTATACATTTGCTCCCTCAATTCATGTCCTCTAATATTTGAAAGCTCTCTCCTAGCATTTTCTCTTTACCACAGAACGTCATCCCAATGTAACCTCTCTCTTGTTCTTTCTGCTTGCTGTTTCCTCACTCCTCTGTTAAACTTTTCTAATTTCTCTAACTTCCACACTCCTGCTTTTATCCACATGTTCTCCTCTTTCCTTCCCCTACCTTTGCATGTGTCTACACACTGCACCATTTGTACAGACCTCTATTGCAGCTATTTCTGCACTGCTCAATGAAAAGCACTCTTTAATATCCTATTCTCTGTGCCCCCTCTCTCTGCGCCCCCTCTTTTGGCGCCTCCTCTCTCTGCGCCCCCTCTCTCTGCGCCTATCTGTCTCATTCTCTCTACGTCCCTCTCTCTCTACATAGAGCTATCTCTGTCTCTCTCTACACCTATCTCTGTGTCTCCTTCTATGTTTGCTGATGTGTGGGATATCTCTTATAATCTTGAACCTGCTCATATACACATCGGGCCTCCCTGCCTCTGCCTCCCTGCTAAGAGTGTTAACCTATCTAATGTAATCCACATTCCTTTCCTTACTTTTCTCTTCCCTTCTCCTATGCCATCTGGAATGTCCGTTCTCTGACTAACAAGGCTCTAGTTGTACATGACCTCTTCTGCTCTCATCATTCACAATCAGTCATTCCCCTCACCCCATCTTACCTGTCCCACTGATTTGCCTCTGCTTAATTAAACTCTCCTCTGACATCTACTCTAACCTCTCTGCTCTCTCTCTCTTTCCGCTTAAACTAACAATCTTATTAACTCTTACAATGCTATCCTCCTATCTATATGCCCCCTCTAGGCTCTGACACACTTGTCCCTCTAGCCCACACCCTTGGCTAAATTCCCAAACATGTTCATCACACTTCCACTCGCTGTTCTTAATGCCTATGAAGGAAATCACACAATTGATATTTGATTTTTCTACAGTAAAAATGTCTCCAGTCCTGTATAAAGCTGCTCTCTGGGGCCAAACCACACTACTTTTTTTTCACATTCATCAACACTCAAATTTAATTTACGCTGTCTTTTTTTCCCTGTATTTGACTCCCTCCACTAACCTTCTCCTCACACTTGCCATCCTTCCTTCACTTCTCCTCAAGCATTTGACTACTTCAGAGGCAAGGTGGATGCCACCCACAAGGAGATTCCTTCTGTCCCTTCCCCCTTCTCTCCTTCTACCTAATTCTCCTTCTGCATTTGACTCCTTTTCTTCTCTTACAGAGCTGGAAGCTAATCATCTTCTCTTCTCCCTCTACCACATGCCCTCTAGATCGTATCCCCTCACACCTTACTGCATCTCTTAGTCCCCACTCTCACCCACATCTTCAATTCCTCCCTATTCTCTGGCTCTTTACCCTCTTACTTTAAGCCTGTAGTGGTCACCCTTTTCTCAGAAACAACCTACACCCTATGTGCCTTACTAACTACCGCCCTGTATCCCTCCTGCTGTTTGTCTCCTAATTGCTAGAATGTCAACATTCTTAAATCACATTCCCTCCTGGATCCTTTACAACCTGCCTTTCGTACAGCTCGTTCTACAGACTGTGCTTAAAGCAAATTCCCAAGGTCACTTTTCCCTACTAATCCTACTTGATCTATCTGCTGCGTTTGATGCTCTCAATCACTCTCCTCCTTCATATTCTAAACTCTCTCTTGGTATCCGTAACACAGTTCTATCCTGGTTTTCATCATAACTTTCCTGTCACACATTCTCCATCTCTGTTGCTAACATGTCTTCGTCTTCTATTGATCTGTCTGTGGGTATACATCAGGGCTCTGTTCTGAGATCTCTCTTTCTCTCTACATACTATCATTTGGTGACCTCATCAACTCTTTGTGACAATCCTATAAATAACAAATACAAATATCAGGTCATGGGAATAAGTGATTTGGACATAAAAGTAACATTTCGGAAGTGTGGACAACTAATACATCTTGTAGATTGCCTTTACAGTGTGATGTCATTGATTCAGTAGATTGTGTGCAGACCAGGACTGCAGTACAGTGTCACTCACATGGATGACTTGCGTGGTAGAAGCTCAAGAACAAGGATGTCAAACTCCAGTCCTCGAGGGCAGCAAACAGGCCAGGTTTTCAGGATATCCCTACTGAAAACCTGGCCTGTTTGGGACCCTCGAGGACTGGAGTTTGACATGCATGCTCTAGAAGGAGCACAGCTGTGGGTGGGAGGTGGATTTGCTTTGCATCAAATGGTTTGGAGCAAGGTTTATTGTATGTATTATCATAATAACAATGCAATGCTTAACTTTTATTTCAGGAGGGATGACTGCAGAACAGAAGTGAATATTGAAGCCATGTGTTCCTTTTCTTGCAAAAGAGAAAATTTGAAGGACAGTTGAAGAGAAGGAAAATTACTACACAGAGACAGATAAGCAATGTGTATATTTCTCATTTACCATTTAGTATTTGTCGTTTTATTGACTCCACACAATCCGGCTGCTACGGGTTTCACATTGAATATTTTCATCTCTACTCTACCCCTTCCTGTGATCTGAACCATGCAAGTTTTCGTTGATTCAATACATCATGAGTAGAGTGTGGCTACAGTATGAAGTAAAGACCCAAGGACCACATCTACTACCATTCATAACAAGAACATGTGCAGTAGCGCACAGCTGCAGTTCTATGTGATTGTTATGAAAGGTTGAGGTGGTTCAATTCTATGAATCTGGAGTGGGATGGATCCTGTTTGCATCATATGGTTTCATCTAGGCCAGTAGATTATATAACTCTCAGTACAGGTTACACATGGCATCAGTATTAGTGATTTAAAGAGGAGGAAAGCTTCAATGTGGAGAACAAAGCCAAGTAATGTTGAAGTTACTCCTTTTACCATTTACTTGGTCAGTCTGTACTGTCTACTCTCCACACAGCTGCTAAGGATCTTCCATTTTAAATACTTTCACCTCCTATTCTGCACTGCTTTGCTGCCCATTATTCAGAGATGCGTTCCAGTCATGTTTAGCACTCTGAATCTCTCTGCAGTCATTGGTTCAGCACATCATGGGTAGAGCATGGCTACAGATACAGCAAGCTATTATTATTTTACCGGCTGATCACCCATAATATTGCATTAAAACATAGAATATCACTTAATTTCCAAAAGATTCAGTGATGCTGATAATGCAGAATCTCACAACATTTCCCATCATAATGCCATAATGCACAAGTGGGAGAAATAATCCTTGCTATATCTGTACATTGTGTGACGTATTACCTCAATGACCAATGAGAGCAAGTACATCTTCTGTATAGAGCGGCTGTGTTATGATGCAGTTATTGATCATCATTGACATAATCACAAGAATCTTATGCAAAGGGAAATTGTCCGCAGCGAAGTGAGATTTCAGCCCCCAAACGTCTGTAATATTAATGCAATGTCTTACTTTTGTTGCAGTGAACACTGAAGAGACGGATCTACTACAACACTGTACAGGATGAGCATACGCTACAAGCAGCAAAATGATCTTGCAGTTGACAGTATGTTGTTCTGGTAATGTGCACAATTATTATTTATGGGCTACACACCACAGTGCTGGACATATTCTGTTAACTTCAACTCTACTCCTAACATGGAGATGTCTTCCTGGTGTTACTGATTCAGTACATCATATGCACAGTGTGGTTATGATATGATGGATTGATTTAATGAACCCACCAACCAATGATGACATCTGCATCATCTTCTGTAAAGTGCAGCTACAGCATGATATTATCAGCATTTGGTGCGGTATAATCAGAGGTATCTATGTGCTTTTGTGCCTGTTTTAAGTCCTCCAGCTTAACGCCCCTACACCTCCCACTACACAGGCATACTTACTTATGCATACACTGACATCTGGCATACCTACACACACCCCAGGGCCACTTCCTTCCCCTGATGTCAGGGAGAGGATGGGCATGCAGAGTGCAGTAAGTCTCCACGTTACTCTGGCCAACAGTCTTGGCCTACCTCCAGCATCTGTCACCCACAACATCTGTTCCCTCCTTGTAAAGTGCTGAACTATCTCACCTGGGTCAGTGCTATAGCTGATCACAGTGCCCGATCAGGATGTCACTGTGACAGGCAGCAGTGCAGATTGACCGGTCAATCAATGCAGTGCCGCAACATACTGCTGCGGCACAGTTTATTCGAGCATTTGCCCGTTCTGTGCCGCAGCAGTAGCCTGGCGCGCGCCCGAGTGTGACGGGCGCACGCCGAAGCAGCGGAAGAGCGCCCTCCGATCGGGGCGCTCTCCCTACCGCTGCCGGGTCCGCCGGGTCCCCCGGAACCCCCTGCCGCTGTCCCGCGATCGCGGGACACCAGGGCTCCCTCGGGGAGCCCCTGGACATGCGTGCAGCGGGCGCACGCTCCCGATGACGCGTGACCGCGCGTCTATGACGCGCGGCACGCCGAGGGGCGGCCACTAGCAAGCCGGGAGATTTCCCGGCTTGCGGTACCGACCACACTTCAATAAAGTGTGTCGGTAGTGTATGCACTAAATGAGATTTCCGTGCCCCCAGTCAGGTTACTCCCTGGGCAGTGACCCTGCTCACACCCTCCCCTAGTTCCACCTCTGATCACAATTATCTCTCTTGGAGAGTGTAGCAAATTGGAGTTGGGGGAATCTCACCTCTGCCATGCATGGTCACAATCTGGGCACAGGACCCAAATAGTGGGCAATGTGGCACTTCTTACAGTAGAGAATAAGTAACTTTATTCTTTACTTGTGTATTAAGGACCTTATTTGCATTAAATTCAGTCCACATGGGACCAAGACTTTCTGGCTTACTGAACAAAGTGGAATTGTTTCGTAGAGGGTGGAGAATTGTATTTTATCTGAAATTACCCCCTCTGCACAAAATACAAACAATTATACCCATACAAGTACCTTGTGGAAGTTGTTGCCCTCTATCTTCCTGTGGTCTCTCCCTGTTTCTCACCGTGCCTCCTCCCATTTCCTTGCACCTCTGCGTCTCCGCATATATCCCTATACTCAGAGCCGGCTCCGGTCAGTGACATGGGATGCCCAAATATGAGCATACCCATATATGGGCATCCATGCCACTGACCGGAGCCCGCTCTGTTGCGGATATGGAGAGAGACTGGGAGATTTACATCCCCTTATAATTCATATGGTGCATAGTACCGGCACGTATTGTTTTACCGGTACTGTGTACCTTCCTACTTTCACACTGGTACAGTATATGCTGCAGTGGGACTGAGAGGGATATATTGGTAACACATAGTCATTGTTGGGGGAATTCAATCCATTTTGAAAATAGTAATGAAATGTTTTTTACTTTTCTTTTTTTTCAGTAATGAAGAATGAAACATTTCTGTTAAAATTGAATTGGAGGTGAACTGGATTCATCATCAACTCTGCACCAGTGTGAATTGATGTTCTTTAATGTTCTGATAAGGTACATGCAACATCTCTTCCTCAACCCCTGCACCACTCTCTGCCTCTTGCCTCTCTCTCTCCACCTCCCTGCTAAGCGTATTAACCCATCTAATGTAATCCACATTCCATGTCTCACTTTACTCTTCACTTCTCACGTGCCCTCTGGAATGACTGCTCTCTGACTAACAAGGTCTATTTGTACATGACCTCTTCTGCTCTCATCATCCACCACCTCTCATTCCCCTCACCCCTGTCCTACTCGATACCTCAGCTTAATTGAACTCTCTCCTCTGACATCTACCCTTATCTCTAACCTCTCCTCACTTTCTGCTTAAACTAACTATCTTGTTAACTTTTACAATGCTATCATCTCCTCCTCCTCCCTCCTCCTCCTCCCTCCTCCATCATATATATGCCCCTTCTAGGCTCTGACACACTCATCCCTCTAAGGCCATGATTATCATGGGCACATGCTTGGTCATCCACAGTGTGTGCGAGCGATGCAGAGCCGCCTCGGACCTCAGTGCAGGGATTGCTGCATAACCCCAGCATCTGTCACCCACAAACAATACACACACTAATACTCCCCACAATACACACTATAATACCTCCTCAATACTAATCTCCCCAATAATATTATAGCTCCAAACACAATATACACAACACCCTTACACAAGATACACAATCTAGTACTCTCCTCTGCACCTCTACACACAATATAATACTCCCACACACACAATATACACACTACCCTCCTACCCCCATAAAATACAACCAATAATACACACACACTTTGTGGATGTTGGGACCAGCTCCCGGCATGCACCAGTGAAAGAGAGAGGCCCGCAGAAGCTCGGAAGAACTCCCTCCATCCGTGCCTTCCTCCGTTTCACATCTTCTCCCTGTCTCTCTCCCTCCCTTTCCTTGCATCTCCCTGCGTCTTTACGTATACCCAGTCAGTGACGGCTCTGGTCACGTGATGCCTTAATATGGGCTTATCCATATATGTTCATCCACGTCACTAATGTGATGCCCGCACTGTTGCGGAGCTGGTACTTACGACGGGCACTTATTGTTTTATCAGTACTGCGTACCTGACTCTACCGGCCTACTTTCAACACTAGTACAATATGTGCTTCACTACGAGTGAGTGGGGAATATTGGCATCACACAGTCACTGTTGAATATGCCATTCAATCCATTTTGAAAATAGTAATGCAATGTGGTTTTGTTTTGTTTGCTTTTTGCAGTAATGAAGAATGGATAAGTTATATTAAAATTAAATTGGAGGGGAACTGGATTCAGCATTTCATCATGAACTCTGCACTTGTGAGAATTTACCTTCTTGAATGCCCTGACAGGTACACGCAACTTTAAGACTATAATCTGCTGTGCAAGCTTTCGTGCTATACCTCCCCCTCAGGTTTTGATTTATACATTTGCTCCCTCAAGTCATGTCCTCTAATATTTGAAAGCTCTCTCCTAGCATTTTCTCTCTACCACAGAACGTCATCCCAATGTAACCTCTCTCTTGTTCTCTCTGCTTGCTGTTTCCTCACTCCTCTGTTAAACTTTTCTAATTTCTCTAACTTCCACACTCCTGCTTTTATCCACATGTTCTCTTTCCTTCCCCTACCTTTGCATGTGTCTACACACTGCACCATTTGTACAGACCTCTATTGCAGCTATTTCTGCACTGCTCAATGAAAAGCACTCTTTAATATCCTATTCTCTGTGCCCCCTCTCTCTGCGCCCCCTCTTTTGGCGCCTCCTCTCTCTGCGCCCCCTCTCTCTGCGCCTATCTGTCTCATTCTCTCTACGTCCCTCTCTCTCTACATAGAGCTATCTCTGTCTCTCTCTACACCTATCTCTGTGTCTCCTTCTATGTTTGCTGATGTGTGGGATATCTCTTATAATCTTGAACCTGCTCATATACACATCGGGCCTCCCTGCCTCTGCCTCCCTGCTAAGAGTGTTAACCTATCTAATGTAATCCACATTCCTTTCCTTACACGCAACATTAAGACTATAATCTGCTGTGCAAGCTTTCGTGCTATACCTCCCCCTCAGGTTTTGATTTATACATTTGCTCCCTCAATTCATGTCCTCTAATATTTGAAAGCTCTCTCCTAGCATTTTCTCTTTACCACAGAACGTCATCCCAATGTAACCTCTCTCTTGTTCTTTCTGCTTGCTGTTTCCTCACTCCTCTGTTAAACTTTTCTAATTTCTCTAACTTCCACACTCCTGCTTTTATCCACATGTTCTCCTCTTTCCTTCCCCTACCTTTGCATGTGTCTACACACTGCACCATTTGTACAGACCTCTATTGCAGCTATTTCTGCACTGCTCAATGAAAAGCACTCTTTAATATCCTATTCTCTGTGCCCCCTCTCTCTGCGCCCCCTCTTTTGGCGCCTCCTCTCTCTGCGCCCCCTCTCTCTGCGCCTATCTGTCTCATTCTCTCTACGTCCCTCTCTCTCTACATAGAGCTATCTCTGTCTCTCTCTACACCTATCTCTGTGTCTCCTTCTATGTTTGCTGATGTGTGGGATATCTCTTATAATCTTGAACCTGCTCATATACACATCGGGCCTCCCTGCTAAGAGTGTTAACCTATCTAATGTAATCCACATTCCTTTCCTTACTTTTCTCTTCCCTTCTCCTATGCCATCTGGAATGTCCGTTCTCTGACTAACAAGGCTCTAGTTGTACATGACCTCTTCTGCTCTCATCATTCACAATCAGTCATTCCCCTCACCCCATCTTACCTGTCCCACTGATTTGCCTCTGCTTAATTAAACTCTCCTCTGACATCTACTCTAACCTCTCTGCTCTCTCTCTCTTTCCGCTTAAACTAACAATCTTATTAACTCTTACAATGCTATCCTCCTATCTATATGCCCCCTCTAGGCTCTGACACACTTGTCCCTCTAGCCCACACCCTTGGCTAAATTCCCAAACATGTTCATCACACTTCCACTCGCTGTTCTTAATGCCTATGAAGGAAATCACACAATTGATATTTGATTTTTCTACAGTAAAAATGTCTCCAGTCCTGTATAAAGCTGCTCTCTGGGGCCAAACCACACTACTTTTTTTTCACATTCATCAACACTCAAATTTAATTTACGCTGTCTTTTTTTCCCTGTATTTGACTCCCTCCACTAACCTTCTCCTCACACTTGCCATCCTTCCTTCACTTCTCCTCAAGCATTTGACTACTTCAGAGGCAAGGTGGATGCCACCCACAAGGAGATTCCTTCTGTCCCTTCCCCCTTCTCTCCTTCTACCTAATTCTCCTTCTGCATTTGACTCCTTTTCTTCTCTTACAGAGCTGGAAGCTAATCATCTTCTCTTCTCCCTCTACCACATGCCCTCTAGATCGTATCCCCTCACACCTTACTGCATCTCTTAGTCCCCACTCTCACCCACATCTTCAATTCCTCCCTATTCTCTGGCTCTTTACCCTCTTACTTTAAGCCTGTAGTGGTCACCCTTTTCTCAGAAACAACCTACACCCTATGTGCCTTACTAACTACCGCCCTGTATCCCTCCTGCTGTTTGTCTCCTAATTGCTAGAATGTCAACATTCTTAAATCACATTCCCTCCTGGATCCTTTACAACCTGCCTTTCGTACAGCTCGTTCTACAGACTGTGCTTAAAGCAAATTCCCAAGGTCACTTTTCCCTACTAATCCTACTTGATCTATCTGCTGCGTTTGATGCTCTCAATCACTCTCCTCCTTCATATTCTAAACTCTCTCTTGGTATCCGTAACACAGTTCTATCCTGGTTTTCATCATAACTTTCCTGTCACACATTCTCCATCTCTGTTGCTAACATGTCTTCGTCTTCTATTGATCTGTCTGTGGGTATACATCAGGGCTCTGTTCTGAGATCTCTCTTTCTCTCTACATACTATCATTTGGTGACCTCATCAACTCTTTGTGACAATCCTATAAATAACAAATACAAATATCAGGTCATGGGAATAAGTGATTTGGACATAAAAGTAACATTTCGGAAGTGTGGACAACTAATACATCTTGTAGATTGCCTTTACAGTGTGATGTCATTGATTCAGTAGATTGTGTGCAGACCAGGACTGCAGTACAGTGTCACTCACATGGATGACTTGCGTGGTAGAAGCTCAAGAACAAGGATGTCAAACTCCAGTCCTCGAGGGCAGCAAACAGGCCAGGTTTTCAGGATATCCCTACTGAAAACCTGGCCTGTTTGGGACCCTCGAGGACTGGAGTTTGACATGCATGCTCTAGAAGGAGCACAGCTGTGGGTGGGAGGTGGATTTGCTTTGCATCAAATGGTTTGGAGCAAGGTTTATTGTATGTATTATCATAATAACAATGCAATGCTTAACTTTTATTTCAGGAGGGATGACTGCAGAACAGAAGTGAATATTGAAGCCATGTGTTCCTTTTCTTGCAAAAGAGAAAATTTGAAGGACAGTTGAAGAGAAGGAAAATTACTACACAGAGACAGATAAGCAATGTGTATATTTCTCATTTACCATTTAGTATTTGTCGTTTTATTGACTCCACACAATCCGGCTGCTACGGGTTTCACATTGAATATTTTCATCTCTACTCTACCCCTTCCTGTGATCTGAACCATGCAAGTTTTCGTTGATTCAATACATCATGAGTAGAGGGTGGCTACAGTATGAAGTAAAGACCCAAGGACCACATCTACTACCATTCATAACAAGAACATGTGCAGTAGCGCACAGCTGCAGTTCTATGTGATTGTTATGAAAGGTTGAGGTGGTTCAATTCTATGAATCTGGAGTGGGATGGATCCTGTTTGCATCATATGGTTTCATCTAGGCCAGTAGATTATATAACTCTCAGTACAGGTTACACATGGCATCAGTATTAGTGATTTAAAGAGGAGGAAAGCTTCAATGTGGAGAACAAAGCCAAGTAATGTTGAAGTTACTCCTTTTACCATTTACTTGGTCAGTCTGTACTGTCTACTCCCCACACAGCTGCTAAGGATCTTCCATTTTAAATACTTTCACCTCCTATTCTGCACTGCTTTGCTGCCCATTATTCAGAGATGCGTTCCAGTCATGTTTACCACTCTGAATCTCTCTGCAGTCATTGGTTCAGCACATCATGGGTAGAGCATGGCTACAGATACAGCAAGCTATTATTATTTTACCGGCTGATCATCCATAATATTGCATTAAAACATAGAATATCACTTAATTTCCAAAAGATTCAGTGATGCTGATAATGCCGAATCTCACAACATTTCCCATCATAATGCCATAATGCACCAGTGGGAGAAATAATCCTTGCTATATCTGTACATTGTGTGACGTATTACCTCCATGACCAATGAGAGCAAGTACATCTTCTGTATAGAGCGGCTGTGTTATGATGCAGTTATTGATCATCATTGACATAATCACAAGAATCTTATGCAAAGGGAAATTGTCCGCAGCGAAGTGAGATTTCAGCCCCCAAACGTCTGTAATATTAATGCAATGTCTTACTTTTGTTGCAGTGAACACTGAAGAGACGGATCTACTACAACATTGTACAGGATGAGCATACGCTACAAGCAGCAAAATGATCTTGCAGTTGACAGTATGTTGTTCTGGTAATGTGCACAATTATTATTTATGGGCTACACACCACAGTGCTGGACATATTCTGTTAACTTCAACTCTACTCCTAACATGGAGATGTCTTCCTGGTGTTACTGATTCAGTACATCATATGCACAGTGTGGTTATGATATGATGGATTGATTTAATGAACCCACCAACCAATGATGACATCTGCATCATCTTCTGTAAAGTGCAGCTACAGCATGATATTATCAGCATTTGGTGCGGTATAATCAGAGGTATCTATGTGCTTTTGTGCCTGTTTTAAGTCCTCCAGCTTAACGCCCCTACACCTCCCACTACACAGGCATACTTGCTTATGCATACACTGACATCTGGCATACCTACACACACCCCAGGGCCACTTCCTTCCCCTGATGTCAGGGAGAGGATGGGCATGCAGAGTGCAGTAAGTCTCCACGTTACTCTGGCCAACAGTCTTGGCCTACCTCCAGCATCTGTCACCCACAACATCTGTTCCCTCCTTGTAAAGTGCTGAACTATCTCACCTGGGTCAGTGCTATAGCTGATCACAGTGCCCGATCAGGATGTCACTGTGACAGGCAGCAGTGCAGATTGACCGGTCAATCAATGCAGTGCCGCAACATATGCACTAAATGAGATTTCCGTGCCCCCAGTCAGGTTACTCCCTGGTCAGTGACCCTGCTCACACCCTCCCCTAGTTCCTCCTCTGATCATTGGCCATTGCCAAACCAATTGCGTCCATAGTCAACTCTATCCTGTCTGCAGGCCATATCCCTAAGACCTGGAAAACTGCCAGAGTTGTCCCAATCTTCAAAAGTGGGGACAAAAACACTGTCTCAAACTACAGGCCAATCTCACTTCTCCCAATTCTATCCAAAGTTATGGAAAAATGTGTCCACTCCCAATTAAGCGAGTTCTACACCAAGACAAATTTCCCTAGCCAATTCCAGTCTGGGTTTCGTCCCAAACACTCCACCGTAACTACCCTGCTAAAAGTTTGCAATGAAATCCAGTGTGGAATGGAACGGGGACAACTCACTGGTGCAGTATTCCTAGATTTTGCAAAGGCTTTTGACACAGTTGATCATGCTATCCTGCTTAACAAACTCCAGAGCTCTGGAATAGGGAAACATGCTTTAAACTGGTTTCAGTCCTACCTATCAGGAAGATCCCAACATGTGTCCATCTCAGGCTCTAACTCCAACCCCCTGGATATCACCTGTGGTGTCCCGCAAGGCTCTGTTCTGGGGCCCCTACTCTTCTCAGTGTTCATTAATGATCTTCCCACAGCTTGTAAGGAAGCCTCAATACACATGTATGCAGATGACACAATCCTGTATGCACACAGCCATAGCCTCTCTGACCTTCAACACATACTTCAGTCTGACTTTTTGAGACTCGAAAACTGGATTTCCCAAAACAAACTGTTTTTAAACACTGACAAGACTGTAACAATGGTATTTGGGACCAAGACTAAATTTGTAAAGCTTCCAGTGACTGAGCTCCTGATTAGAACCAACGCTAAAACCACCCTAACACCTGTCACTAGTTTTAAATACCTGGGCTTATGGTTTGACTCCCACTTAACATTCGGGATGCACATTGATACCCTGACAACCAAGACCTATGCCAAACTAGGGGTACTTTACAGGAACAAATCCTCCCTAAGTCTCCTGGTCAGAAAGCGTATTGCACAGCAGATGCTAATGCCAATTATTGACTATGGAGACATAGTATATGGCTCGGCTCCTCAAACCCACCTTAGCAAACTTGACACCCTCTACAATTCAATTTGTCGTTTTGTTCTCCAATGCAACTACAACACACATCACTGCGAAATGCTCAAAGAACTAGATTGGTCATCACTAGAGTCTAGGCGCAAAGTTCACCTTTCCTGTCTCACCCTCAAATACTTTCTGGGCAAGCTACCCAGCTACCTGAACAAGCTCCTCACCCCTACCACATGCAGTACCTATCACCTGAGATCAGACTCCAAAAGACTATTCATGGTCCCAAGACTCAACAAAGTATCCGGACGTTCCTCCTTCTCCTTCCGTGCACCCCAAAACTGGAACAACCTACCAGAGACTCTCACATCCACCACCAGCTTAAGTTCTTTCAAATCTAAGGCTGTCTCACACTTTAATCTGGTCTGTAACTGTTTCATAAGCTCATAATATATATTTTCTTTAACTGTGCATGCAATGTCTTGTATATAAATGTATACCTTGTTCATTTATGTAACTGTATTTGTAACCATGTATTATTTGTTTTACTCTGTGCCCAGGACATACTTGAAAACGAGAGGTAACTCTCAATGTATTACTTCCTGGTAAAATATTTTATAAATAAATAAATAAATAAATCACAATTATCTCTCTTGGAGAGTGTAGCAAATTGGAGTTGGGGGAATCTCACCTCTGCCATGCATGGTCACAATCTGGGCACAGGACCCAAATAGTGGGCAATGTGGCACTTCTTACAGTAGAGAATAAGTAACTTTATTCTTTACTTGTGTATTAAGGACCTTATTTGCATTAAATTCAGTCCACATGGGACCAAGACTTTCTGGCTTACTGAACAAAGTGGAATTGTTTCGTAGAGGGTGGAGAATTGTATTTTATCTGAAATTACCCCCTCTGCACAAAATACAAACAATTATACCCATACAAGTACCTTGTGGAAGTTGTTGCCCTCTATCTTCCTGTGGTCTCTCCCTGTTTCTCACCGTGCCTCCTCCCATTTCCTTGCACCTCTGCGTCTCCGCATATATCCCTATACTCAGAGCCGGCTCCGGTCAGTGACATGGGATGCCCAAATATGAGCATACCCATATATGGGCATCCATGCCACTGACCGGAGCCCGCTCTGTTGCGGATATGGAGAGAGACTGGGAGATTTACATCCCCTTATAATTCATATGGTGCATAGTACCGGCACGTATTGTTTTACCGGTACTGTGTACCTTCCTACTTTCACACTGGTACAGTATATGCTGCAGTGGGACTGAGAGGGATATATTGGTAACACATAGTCATTGTTGGGGGAATTCAATCCATTTTGAAAATAGTAATGAAATGTTTTTTACTTTTCTTTTTTTTCAGTAATGAAGAATGAAACATTTCTGTTAAAATTGAATTGGAGGTGAACTGGATTCATCATCAACTCTGCACCAGTGTGAATTGATGTTCTTTAATGTTCTGATAAGGTACATGCAACATCTCTTCCTCAACCCCTGCACCACTCTCTGCCTCTTGCCTCTCTCTCTCCACCTCCCTGCTAAGCGTATTAACCCATCTAATGTAATCCACATTCCATGTCTCACTTTACTCTTCACTTCTCACGTGCCCTCTGGAATGACTGCTCTCTGACTAACAAGGTCTATTTGTACATGACCTCTTCTGCTCTCATCCACCACCTCTCATTCCCCTCACCCCTGTCCTACTCGATACCTCAGCTTAATTGAACTCTCTCCTCTGACATCTACCCTTATCTCTAACCTCTCCTCACTTTCTGCTTAAACTAACTATCTTGTTAACTTTTACAATGCTATCATCTCCTCCTCCCTCCTCCTCCTTCCTCCTCCCTCCTCCATTATATATATACCCCTTCTAGGCTCTGACACACTCATCCCTCTAAGGCCATGATTATCATGGGCACATGCTTGGTCGTCCACAGTGCGTGCGAGCGATGCAGAGCCGCCTCGGACCTCAGTGCAGGGATTGCTGCATACCCCCAGCATCTGTCACCCACAAACAATACACACACTAATACTCCCCACAATACACACTATAATACCTCCTCAATACTAATCTCCCCAATAATATTATAGCTCCAAACACAATATACACAACACCCTTACACAAGATACACAATCTAGTACTCTCCTCTGCACCCCTACACACAATATAATACTCCCACACACACAATATACACACTACCCTCCTACCCCCATAAAATACAACCAATAATACACACACACTTTGTGGATGTTGGGACCAGCTCCCGGCATGCACCAGTGAAAGAGAGAGGCCCGCAGAAGCTCGGAAGAACTCCCTCCATCCGTGCCTTCCTCCGTTTCACATCTTCTCCCTGTCTCTCTCCCTCCCTTTCCTTGCATCTCCCTGCGTCTTTACGTATACCCAGTCAGTGACGGCTCTGGTCACGTGATGCCTTAATATGGGCTTATCCATATATGTTCATCCACGTCACTAATGTGATGCCCGCACTGTTGCGGAGCTGGTACTTACGACGGGCACTTATTGTTTTATCAGTACTGCGTACCTGACTCTACCGGCCTACTTTCAACACTAGTACAATATGTGCTTCACTACGAGTGAGTGGGGAATATTGGCATCACACAGTCACTGTTGAATATGCCATTCAATCCATTTTGAAAATAGTAATGCAATGTGGTTTTGTTTTGTTTGCTTTTTGCAGTAATGAAGAATGGAAAAGTTATATTAAAATTAAATTGGAGGGGGACTAGATTCAGCATTTCATCATGAACTCTGCACTTGTGAGAATTTAACTTCTTGAATACCCTGACAGGTACACGCAACATTAAGACTATAATCTGCTGTGCAAGCTTTCGTGCTATACCTCCCCCTCAGGTTTTGATTTATACATTTGCTCCCTCAATTCATGTCCTCTAATATTTGAAAGCTCTCTCCTAGCATTTTCTCTTTACCACAGAACGTCATCCCAATGTAACCTCTCTCTTGTTCTTTCTGCTTGCTGTTTCCTCACTCCTCTGTTAAACTTTTCTAATTTCTCTAACTTCCACACTCCTGCTTTTATCCACATGTTCTCCTCTTTCCTTCCCCTACCTTTGCATGTGTCTACACACTGCACCATTTGTACAGACCTCTATTGCAGCTATTTCTGCACTGCTCAATGAAAAGCACTCTTTAATATCCTATTCTCTGTGCCCCCTCTCTCTGCGCCCCCTCTTTTGGCGCCTCCTCTCTCTGCGCCCCCTCTCTCTGCGCCTATCTGTCTCATTCTCTCTACGTCCCTCTCTCTCTACATAGAGCTATCTCTGTCTCTCTCTACACCTATCTCTGTGTCTCCTTCTATGTTTGCTGATGTGTGGGATATCTCTTATAATCTTGAACCTGCTCATATACACATCGGGCCTCCCTGCCTCTGCCTCCCTGCTAAGAGTGTTAACCTATCTAATGTAATCCACATTCCTTTCCTTACTTTTCTCTTCCCTTCTCCTATGCCATCTGGAATGTCCGTTCTCTGACTAACAAGGCTCTAGTTGTACATGACCTCTTCTGCTCTCATCATTCACAATCAGTCATTCCCCTCACCCCATCTTACCTGTCCCACTGATTTGCCTCTGCTTAATTAAACTCTCCTCTGACATCTACTCTAACCTCTCTGCTCTCTCTCTCTTTCCGCTTAAACTAACAATCTTATTAACTCTTACAATGCTATCCTCCTATCTATATGCCCCCTCTAGGCTCTGACACACTTGTCCCTCTAGCCCACACCCTTGGCTAAATTCCCAAACATGTTCATCACACTTCCACTCGCTGTTCTTAATGCCTATGAAGGAAATCACACAATTGATATTTGATTTTTCTACAGTAAAAATGTCTCCAGTCCTGTATAAAGCTGCTCTCTGGGGCCAAACCACACTACTTTTTTTTCACATTCATCAACACTCAAATTTAATTTACGCTGTCTTTTTTTCCCTGTATTTGACTCCCTCCACTAACCTTCTCCTCACACTTGCCATCCTTCCTTCACTTCTCCTCAAGCATTTGACTACTTCAGAGGCAAGGTGGATGCCACCCACAAGGAGATTCCTTCTGTCCCTTCCCCCTTCTCTCCTTCTACCTAATTCTCCTTCTGCATTTGACTCCTTTTCTTCTCTTACAGAGCTGGAAGCTAATCATCTTCTCTTCTCCCTCTACCACATGCCCTCTAGATCGTATCCCCTCACACCTTACTGCATCTCTTAGTCCCCACTCTCACCCACATCTTCAATTCCTCCCTATTCTCTGGCTCTTTACCCTCTTACTTTAAGCCTGTAGTGGTCACCCTTTTCTCAGAAACAACCTACACCCTATGTGCCTTACTAACTACCGCCCTGTATCCCTCCTGCTGTTTGTCTCCTAATTGCTAGAATGTCAACATTCTTAAATCACATGCCCTCCTGGATCCTTTACAACCTGCCTTTCGTACAGCTCGTTCTACAGACTGTGCTTAAAGCAAATTCCCAAGGTCACTTTTCCCTACTAATCCTACTTGATCTATCTGCTGCGTTTGATGCTCTCAATCACTCTCCTCCTTCATATTCTAAACTCTCTCTTGGTATCCGTAACACAGTTCTATCCTGGTTTTCATCATAACTTTCCTGTCACACATTCTCCATCTCTGTTGCTAACATGTCTTCGTCTTCTATTGATCTGTCTGTGGGTATACATCAGGGCTCTGTTCTGAGATCTCTCTTTCTCTCTACATACTATCATTTGGTGACCTCATCAACTCTTTGTGACAATCCTATAAATAACAAATACAAATATCAGGTCATGGGAATAAGTGATTTGGACATAAAAGTAACATTTCGGAAGTGTGGACAACTAATACATCTTGTAGATTGCCTTTACAGTGTGATGTCATTGATTCAGTAGATTGTGTGCAGACCAGGACTGCAGTACAGTGTCACTCACATGGATGACTTGCGTGGTAGAAGCTCAAGAACAAGGATGTCAAACTCCAGTCCTCGAGGGCAGCAAACAGGCCAGGTTTTCAGGATATCCCTACTGAAAACCTGGCCTGTTTGGGACCCTCGAGGACTGGAGTTTGACATGCATGCTCTAGAAGGAGCACAGCTGTGGGTAGGAGGTGGATTTGCTTTGCATCAAATGGTTTGGAGCAAGGTTTATTGTATGTATTATCATAATAACAATGCAATGCTTAACTTTTATTTCAGGAGGGATGACTGCAGAACAGAAGTGAATATTGAAGCCATGTGTTCCTTTTCTTGCAAAAGAGAAAATTTGAAGGACAGTTGAAGAGAAGGAAAATTACTACACAGAGACAGATAAGCAATGTGTATATTTCTCATTTACCATTTAGTATTTGTCGTTTTATTGACTCCACACAATCCGGCTGCTACGGGTTTCACATTGAATATTTTCATCTCTACTCTACCCCTTCCTGTGATCTGAACCATGCAAGTTTTCGTTGATTCAATACATCATGAGTAGAGGGTGGCTACAGTATGAAGTAAAGACCCAAGGACCACATCTACTACCATTCATAACAAGAACATGTGCAGTAGCGCACAGCTGCAGTTCTATGTGATTGTTATGAAAGGTTGAGGTGGTTCAATTCTATGAATCTGGAGTGGGATGGATCCTGTTTGCATCATATGGTTTCATCTAGGCCAGTAGATTATATAACTCTCAGTACAGGTTACACATGGCATCAGTATTAGTGATTTAAAGAGGAGGAAAGCTTCAATGTGGAGAACAAAGCCAAGTAATGTTGAAGTTACTCCTTTTACCATTTACTTGGTCAGTCTGTACTGTCTACTCCCCACACAGCTGCTAAGGATCTTCCATTTTAAATACTTTCACCTCCTATTCTGCACTGCTTTGCTGCCCATTATTCAGAGATGCGTTCCAGTCATGTTTACCACTCTGAATCTCTCTGCAGTCATTGGTTCAGCACATCATGGGTAGAGCATGGCTACAGATACAGCAAGCTATTATTATTTTACCGGCTGATCATCCATAATATTGCATTAAAACATAGAATATCACTTAATTTCCAAAAGATTCAGTGATGCTGATAATGCAGAATCTCACAACATTTCCCATCATAATGCCATAATGCACCAGTGGGAGAAATAATCCTTGCTATATCTGTACATTGTGTGACGTATTACCTCCATGACCATTGAGAGCAAGTACATCTTCTGTATAGAGCGGCTGTGTTATGATGCAGTTATTGATCATCATTGACATAATCACAAGAATCTTATGCAAAGGGAAATTGTCCGCAGCGAAGTGAGATTTCAGCCCCCAAACGTCTGTAATATTAATGCAATGTCTTACTTTTGTTGCAGTGAACACTGAAGAGACGGATCTACTACAACATTGTACAGGATGAGCATACGCTACAAGCAGCAAAATGATCTTGCAGTTGACAGTATGTTGTTCTGGTAATGTGCACAATTATTATTTATGGGCTACACACCACAGTGCTGGACATATTCTGTTAACTTCAACTCTACTCCTAACATGGAGATGTCTTCCTGGTGTTACTGATTCAGTACATCATATGCACAGTGTGGTTATGATATGATGGATTGATTTAATGAACCCACCAACCAATGATGACATCTGCATCATCTTCTGTAAAGTGCAGCTACAGCATGATATTATCAGCATTTGGTGCGGTATAATCAGAGGTATCTATGTGCTTTTGTGCCTGTTTTAAGTCCTCCAGCTTAACGCCCCTACACCTCCCACTACACAGGCATACTTGCTTATGCATACACTGACATCTGGCATACCTACACACACCCCAGGGCCACTTCCTTCCCCTGATGTCAGGGAGAGGATGGGCATGCAGAGTGCAGTAAGTCTCCACGTTACTCTGGCCAACAGTCTTGGCCTACCTCCAGCATCTGTCACCCACAACATCTGTTCCCTCCTTGTAAAGTGCTGAACTATCTCACCTGGGTCAGTGCTATAGCTGATCACAGTGCCCGATCAGGATGTCACTGTGACAGGCAGCAGTGCAGATTGACCGGTCAATCAATGCAGTGCCGCAACATATGCACTAAATGAGATTTCCGTGCCCCCAGTCAGGTTACTCCCTGGTCAGTGACCCTGCTCACACCCTCCCCTAGTTCCTCCTCTGATCACAATTATCTCTCTTGGAGAGTGTAGCAAATTGGAGTTGGGGGAATCTCACCTCTGCCATGCATGGTCACAATCTGGGCACAGGACCCAAATAGTGGGCAATGTGGCACTTCTTACAGTAGAGAATAAGTAACTTTATTCTTTACTTGTGTATTAAGGACCTTATTTGCATTAAATTCAGTCCACATGGGACCAAGACTTTCTGGCTTACTGAACAAAGTGGAATTGTTTCGTAGAGGGTGGAGAATTGTATTTTATCTGAAATTACCCCCTCTGCACAAAATACAAACAATTATACCCATACAAGTACCTTGTGGAAGTTGTTGCCCTCTATCTTCCTGTGGTCTCTCCCTGTTTCTCACCGTGCCTCCTCCCATTTCCTTGCACCTCTGCGTCTCCGCATATATCCCTATACTCAGAGCCGGCTCCGGTCAGTGACATGGGATGCCCAAATATGAGCATACCCATATATGGGCATCCATGCCACTGACCGGAGCCCGCTCTGTTGCGGATATGGAGAGAGACTGGGAGATTTACATCCCCTTATAATTCATATGGTGCATAGTACCGGCACGTATTGTTTTACCGGTACTGTGTACCTTCCTACTTTCACACTGGTACAGTATATGCTGCAGTGGGACTGAGAGGGATATATTGGTAACACATAGTCATTGTTGGGGGAATTCAATCCATTTTGAAAATAGTAATGAAATGTTTTTTACTTTTCTTTTTTTTCAGTAATGAAGAATGAAACATTTCTGTTAAAATTGAATTGGAGGTGAACTGGATTCATCATCAACTCTGCACCAGTGTGAATTGATGTTCTTTAATGTTCTGATAAGGTACATGCAACATCTCTTCCTCAACCCCTGCACCACTCTCTGCCTCTTGCCTCTCTCTCTCCACCTCCCTGCTAAGCGTATTAACCCATCTAATGTAATCCACATTCCATGTCTCACTTTACTCTTCACTTCTCACGTGCCCTCTGGAATGACTGCTCTCTGACTAACAAGGTCTATTTGTACATGACCTCTTCTGCTCTCATCCACCACCTCTCATTCCCCTCACCCCTGTCCTACTCGATACCTCAGCTTAATTGAACTCTCTCCTCTGACATCTACCCTTATCTCTAACCTCTCCTCACTTTCTGCTTAAACTAACTATCTTGTTAACTTTTACAATGCTATCATCTCCTCCTCCCTCCTCCTCCTTCCTCCTCCCTCCTCCATTATATATATACCCCTTCTAGGCTCTGACACACTCATCCCTCTAAGGCCATGATTATCATGGGCACATGCTTGGTCGTCCACAGTGCGTGCGAGCGATGCAGAGCCGCCTCGGACCTCAGTGCAGGGATTGCTGCATACCCCCAGCATCTGTCACCCACAAACAATACACACACTAATACTCCCCACAATACACACTATAATACCTCCTCAATACTAATCTCCCCAATAATATTATAGCTCCAAACACAATATACACAACACCCTTACACAAGATACACAATCTAGTACTCTCCTCTGCACCCCTACACACAATATAATACTCCCACACACACAATATACACACTACCCTCCTACCCCCATAAAATACAACCAATAATACACACACACTTTGTGGATGTTGGGACCAGCTCCCGGCATGCACCAGTGAAAGAGAGAGGCCCGCAGAAGCTCGGAAGAACTCCCTCCATCCGTGCCTTCCTCCGTTTCACATCTTCTCCCTGTCTCTCTCCCTCCCTTTCCTTGCATCTCCCTGCGTCTTTACGTATACCCAGTCAGTGACGGCTCTGGTCACGTGATGCCTTAATATGGGCTTATCCATATATGTTCATCCACGTCACTAATGTGATGCCCGCACTGTTGCGGAGCTGGTACTTACGACGGGCACTTATTGTTTTATCAGTACTGCGTACCTGACTCTACCGGCCTACTTTCAACACTAGTACAATATGTGCTTCACTACGAGTGAGTGGGGAATATTGGCATCACACAGTCACTGTTGAATATGCCATTCAATCCATTTTGAAAATAGTAATGCAATGTGGTTTTGTTTTGTTTGCTTTTTGCAGTAATGAAGAATGGATAAGTTATATTAAAATTAAATTGGAGGGGAACTGGATTCAGCATTTCATCATGAACTCTGCACTTGTGAGAATTTAACTTCTTGAATACCCTGACAGGTACACGCAACATTAAGACTATAATCTGCTGTGCAAGCTTTCGTGCTATACCTCCCCCTCAGGTTTTGATTTATACATTTGCTCCCTCAATTCATGTCCTCTAATATTTGAAAGCTCTCTCCTAGCATTTTCTCTTTACCACAGAACGTCATCCCAATGTAACCTCTCTCTTGTTCTTTCTGCTTGCTGTTTCCTCACTCCTCTGTTAAACTTTTCTAATTTCTCTAACTTCCACACTCCTGCTTTTATCCACATGTTCTCCTCTTTCCTTCCCCTACCTTTGCATGTGTCTACACACTGCACCATTTGTACAGACCTCTATTGCAGCTATTTCTGCACTGCTCAATGAAAAGCACTCTTTAATATCCTATTCTCTGTGCCCCCTCTCTCTGCGCCCCCTCTTTTGGCGCCTCCTCTCTCTGCGCCCCCTCTCTCTGCGCCTATCTGTCTCATTCTCTCTACGTCCCTCTCTCTCTACATAGAGCTATCTCTGTCTCTCTCTACACCTATCTCTGTGTCTCCTTCTATGTTTGCTGATGTGTGGGATATCTCTTATAATCTTGAACCTGCTCATATACACATCGGGCCTCCCTGCCTCTGCCTCCCTGCTAAGAGTGTTAACCTATCTAATGTAATCCACATTCCTTTCCTTACTTTTCTCTTCCCTTCTCCTATGCCATCTGGAATGTCCGTTCTCTGACTAACAAGGCTCTAGTTGTACATGACCTCTTCTGCTCTCATCATTCACAATCAGTCATTCCCCTCACCCCATCTTACCTGTCCCACTGATTTGCCTCTGCTTAATTAAACTCTCCTCTGACATCTACTCTAACCTCTCTGCTCTCTCTCTCTTTCCGCTTAAACTAACAATCTTATTAACTCTTACAATGCTATCCTCCTATCTATATGCCCCCTCTAGGCTCTGACACACTTGTCCCTCTAGCCCACACCCTTGGCTAAATTCCCAAACATGTTCATCACACTTCCACTCGCTGTTCTTAATGCCTATGAAGGAAATCACACAATTGATATTTGATTTTTCTACAGTAAAAATGTCTCCAGTCCTGTATAAAGCTGCTCTCTGGGGCCAAACCACACTACTTTTTTTTCACATTCATCAACACTCAAATTTAATTTACGCTGTCTTTTTTTCCCTGTATTTGACTCCCTCCACTAACCTTCTCCTCACACTTGCCATCCTTCCTTCACTTCTCCTCAAGCATTTGACTACTTCAGAGGCAAGGTGGATGCCACCCACAATGAGATTCCTTCTGTCCCTTCCCCCTTCTCTCCTTCTACCTAATTCTCCTTCTGCATTTGACTCCTTTTCTTCTCTTACAGAGCTGGAAGCTAATCATCTTCTCTTCTCCCTCTACCACATGCCCTCTAGATCGTATCCCCTCACACCTTACTGCATCTCTTAGTCCCCACTCTCACCCACATCTTCAATTCCTCCCTATTCCCTAGGCTCTTTACCCTCTTACTTTAAGCCTGTAGTGGTCACCCTTTTCTCAGAAACAACCTACACCCTATGTGCCTTACTAACTACCGCCCTGTATCCCTCCTGCTGTTTGTCTCCTAATTGCTAGAATGTCAACATTCTTAAATCACATTCCCTCCTGGATCCTTTACAACCTGCCTTTCGTACAGCTCGTTCTACAGACTGTGCTTAAAGCAAATTCCCAAGGTCACTTTTCCCTACTAATCCTACTTGATCTATCTGCTGCGTTTGATGCTCTCAATCACTCTCCTCCTTCATATTCTAAACTCTCTCTTGGTATCCGTAACACAGTTCTATCCTGGTTTTCATCATAACTTTCCTGTCACACATTCTCCATCTCTGTTGCTAACATGTCTTCGTCTTCTATTGATCTGTCTGTGGGTATACATCAGGGCTCTGTTCTGAGATCTCTCTTTCTCTCTACATACTATCATTTGGTGACCTCATCAACTCTTTGTGACAATCCTATAAATAACAAATACAAATATCAGGTCATGGGAATAAGTGATTTGGACATAAAAGTAACATTTCGGAAGTGTGGACAACTAATACATCTTGTAGATTGCCTTTACAGTGTGATGTCATTGATTCAGTAGATTGTGTGCAGACCAGGACTGCAGTACAGTGTCACTCACATGGATGACTTGCGTGGTAGAAGCTCAAGAACAAGGATGTCAAACTCCAGTCCTCGAGGGCAGCAAACAGGCCAGGTTTTCAGGATATCCCTACTGAAAACCTGGCCTGTTTGGGACCCTCGAGGACTGGAGTTTGACATGCATGCTCTAGAAGGAGCACAGCTGTGGGTGGGAGGTGGATTTGCTTTGCATCAAATGGTTTGGAGCAAGGTTTATTGTATGTATTATCATAATAACAATGCAATGCTTAACTTTTATTTCAGGAGGGATGACTGCAGAACAGAAGTGAATATTGAAGCCATGTGTTCCTTTTCTTGCAAAAGAGAAAATTTGAAGGACAGTTGAAGAGAAGGAAAATTACTACACAGAGACAGATAAGCAATGTGTATATTTCTCATTTACCATTTAGTATTTGTCGTTTTATTGACTCCACACAATCCGGCTGCTACGGGTTTCACATTGAATATTTTCATCTCTACTCTACCCCTTCCTGTGATCTGAACCATGCAAGTTTTCGTTGATTCAATACATCATGAGTAGAGTGTGGCTACAGTATGAAGTAAAGACCCAAGGACCACATCTACTACCATTCATAACAAGAACATGTGCAGTAGCGCACAGCTGCAGTTCTATGTGATTGTTATGAAAGGTTGAGGTGGTTCAATTCTATGAATCTGGAGTGGGATGGATCCTGTTTGCATCATATGGTTTCATCTAGGCCAGTAGATTATATAACTCTCAGTACAGGTTACACATGGCATCCGTATTAGTGATTTAAAGAGGAGGAAAGCTTCAATGTGGAGAACAAAGCCAAGTAATGTTGAAGTTACTCCTTTTACCATTTACTTGGTCAGTCTGTACTGTCTACTCTCCACACAGCTGCTAAGGATCTTCCATTTTAAATACTTTCACCTCCTATTCTGCACTGCTTTGCTGCCCATTATTCAGAGATGCGTTCCAGTCATGTTTAGCACTCTGAATCTCTCTGCAGTCATTGGTTCAGCACATCATGGGTAGAGCATGGCTACAGATACAGCAAGCTATTATTATTTTACCGGCTGATCACCCATAATATTGCATTAAAACATAGAATATCACTTAATTTCCAAAAGATTCAGTGATGCTGATAATGCAGAATCTCACAACATTTCCCATCATAATGCCATAATGCACAAGTGGGAGAAATAATCCTTGCTATATCTGTACATTGTGTGACGTATTACCTCAATGACCGATGAGAGCAAGTACATCTTCTGTATAGAGCGGCTGTGTTATGATGCAGTTATTGATCATCATTGACATAATCACAAGAATCTTATGCAAAGGGAAATTGTCCGCAGCGAAGTGAGATTTCAGCCCCCAAACGTCTGTAATATTAATGCAATGTCTTACTTTTGTTGCAGTGAACACTGAAGAGACGGATCTACTACAACACTGTACAGGATGAGCATACGCTACAAGCAGCAAAATGATCTTGCAGTTGACAGTATGTTGTTCTGGTAATGTGCACAATTATTATTTATGGGCTACACACCACAGTGCTGGACATATTCTGTTAACTTCAACTCTACTCCTAACATGGAGATGTCTTCCTGGTGTTACTGATTCAGTACATCATATGCACAGTGTGGTTATGATATGATGGATTGATTTAATGAACCCACCAACCAATGATGACATCTGCATCATCTTCTGTAAAGTGCAGCTACAGCATGATATTATCAGCATTTGGTGCGGTATAATCAGAGGTATCTATGTGCTTTTGTGCCTGTTTTAAGTCCTCCAGCTTAACGCCCCTACACCTCCCACTACACAGGCATACTTACTTATGCATACACTGACATCTGGCATACCTACACACACCCCAGGGCCACTTCCTTCCCCTGATGTCAGGGAGAGGATGGGCATGCAGAGTGCAGTAAGTCTCCACGTTACTCTGGCCAACAGTCTTGGCCTACCTCCAGCATCTGTCACCCACAACATCTGTTCCCTCCTTGTAAAGTGCTGAACTATCTCACCTGGGTCAGTGCTATAGCTGATCACAGTGCCCGATCAGGATGTCACTGTGACAGGCAGCAGTGCAGATTGACCGGTCAATCAATGCAGTGCCGCAACATATGCACTAAATGAGATTTCCGTGCCCCCAGTCAGGTTACTCCCTGGGCAGTGACCCTGCTCACACCCTCCCCTAGTTCCACCTCTGATCACAATTATCTCTCTTGGAGAGTGTAGCAAATTGGAGTTGGGGGAATCTCACCTCTGCCATGCATGGTCACAATCTGGGCACAGGACCCAAATAGTGGGCAATGTGGCACTTCTTACAGTAGAGAATAAGTAACTTTATTCTTTACTTGTGTATTAAGGACCTTATTTGCATTAAATTCAGTCCACATGGGACCAAGACTTTCTGGCTTACTGAACAAAGTGGAATTGTTTCGTAGAGGGTGGAGAATTGTATTTTATCTGAAATTACCCCCTCTGCACAAAATACAAACAATTATACCCATACAAGTACCTTGTGGAAGTTGTTGCCCTCTATCTTCCTGTGGTCTCTCCCTGTTTCTCACCGTGCCTCCTCCCATTTCCTTGCACCTCTGCGTCTCCGCATATATCCCTATACTCAGAGCCGGCTCCGGTCAGTGACATGGGATGCCCAAATATGAGCATACCCATATATGGGCATCCATGCCACTGACCGGAGCCCGCTCTGTTGCGGATATGGAGAGAGACTGGGAGATTTACATCCCCTTATAATTCATATGGTGCATAGTACCGGCACGTATTGTTTTACCGGTACTGTGTACCTTCTTACTTTCACACTGGTACAGTATGTGCTGCAGTGGGACTGAGAGGGATATATTGGTAACACATAGTCATTGTTGGGGGAATTCAATCCATTTTGAAAATAGTAATGCATTGTTTTTTACTTTTTTTTTTGCAGTAATGAAGAATGAAAAAGTTCTGTTAAAATTGAATTGGACGTGAACTGGATTCAGCATTTCATCATCAACTCTGCACCAGTGTGAATTGACGTTCTTTAATGTTCTGACAAGGTACATGCAACATCTCTTCCTCTACCCCTACACCACCCTCTGCCTCTTGCCTCTCTCTCCACCTCCCTGCTAAGCGTATTAACCCATCTAATGTAATCCACATTCCTTGTCTCACTTTACTCTTCCCTTCTCACGTGCCCTCTGGAATGTCTGCTCTACGACTAACATGGTCTATTTGTACATGACCTCTTCTGCTCTCATCATCCACCACTTCTCATTCCCCTCACCCCTGTCCTACTCGATACCTCAGCTTAATTGAACTCTCTCCTCTGACATCTACCCTTATCTCTAACCTCTCCTCACTTTCTGCTTAAACTAGCTATCTTGTTAACTCTTACAATGCTATCATCTCCTCCTCCCTCCTCCTCCATCATCTATATGCCCCTTCTAGGCTCTGACACACTCATCCCTCTAAGGCCGTGATTATCATGGGCACACGCTTGGTCGTCCACAGTGCGTGCGAGCGATGCAGGGCCTCCCCGTCGCCTCGGACCTCAGTGCAGGGATTGCTGGAGCGACAGGCATGCGCTAACTTTGCCATCTGTTGCGTGCTTACTATAGACGCAGCCTAACCCATGCATTGGTTTAATTCACAAGCACGCTCTCATCACACTTCATCACATCACACTGCTGCTCTTAACACCTATGGAGGAAATCTCACAGTCTGATTTTCTACACTAAACCTTTGTCCTGTTCTGTAAAACTCTGCTCCTTTTTTTAAGGTCAAACACTACTTTTTCCTCACTCATCAACACTCCAATTTCATTCACACTGTCTTCTATGTATTTGAGTCCCACCACTGACTTTCTCCTCCCACTTAACATCCATCCTTTATTTCTCCTCAAGCCTTTGCTCACTTGAGGCAAGGTGGATGCCATCCACAAGTAGATTCGTTCTCTCCCTTCCCCCTCTCTCTTTTTCTATCTAGATCTCATTGCACTCTTGACTCCTTTTCTCCTGTCACAAAGCTGGAACCTGATCTTCTCTTCTCCCTCTACCACATGCCCTCTCAATCCTATATTCTCACTCTCACCCACATCTTCAATTCCTCCATATCCTTTGGCTCTTTCAACTCTTCCTTTTAAGCATGCAGTGGTCACCCCTATTCTCAAAAATAACCCTGACCTTGTGTGAATTTCTAACTATCGCCCTGTATCCGTCCTACCATTTGCCTCCTAATTGCTAGAACGTCTTGTGATCTCCCGTTTGATCAACATTCTTAAATCACATGCTCCTCTGGGCCCTTCACAATCTGCCTTTCCCAATGTAACCAATTATGTACATAAAGAAAATTCCCAAGGTCCATTTTACTTACTAATCCTGCTTGATCTCTCTTCTGCTTTTGATACTGTCAATCACTCTTCTCATTCATATTCTAAACTCTTTCTTCGTATCCGCAGCAAACTTATATCCTGGTTTTCATCATACTTCTCCATCACACATTCTCCATCTCTGTTGCTAACGTGTCTTTGTCTCCTGTTGTTTTGTCTGTTGGTATACCTCAGGACTCTGTTCTGGGACCTCTCTCACTACATACTATCACTAGTTGACCTTATCAACTATTTTGGCCCTTGATATCATCTCTATGCAGATGATACACACACCTATCCACCCTACCGTCACTCCTGCAATTTAGTTCCTAGTTTCGGGTCGCCTCCTGGCTATATCCTCCATGGATGACACTCTTCTGCCTTAAACCTAATGTCTAAAACTGAGCTCCTCATATTTCCCCCTAAATCTGGCCTAATATCACCTTTCTCCATCGCAGTAAACAGTACTACCATCATCCTGTCATGAAAGCACATTGCCTAGGAGTAACATTTGACTCTTCCCTTTCCATCTTCATTCACGACACTGGCTAAAGTTTGTCGATTCTTTCTCTGTAATATTTCCAAGATTTGCCCTTTTCTCTGTCAATCTACTGCTAAAACGCCAATGCATGCCCTTATCGTATGGGTTAACATACTGCTAACAGGGCTCCCTGCTTCACAACTTTCTCATTTGCAATCTATCCAAAACTCTGCTGCTTGAATAATTTCCCTTTCTCCCACAACAGTATCTGCTCATCTCCTCCTCCTCCTTAAATCCCTCTCCTTGCTTCCCATCAAGTTTCAGATCACCTACAAAGTTCTCCTCCTTACCTTTTTGTTAAGGTTCTCTATTAGTGGTGTACCGAGTACCCGGCGTTACCCGACACATTTCCAGCTACCCGGACATTACTCGAAACCGGCCACTGAGAAGTGGACTTGGCCGGGTAATACCCGGCGTCGGGTAATGTCAGGGCAGCTGGAAATAATCTTTTATACTTACCTTTCCTAAGACATCTAGGATCAGCAGCAGCAGTCCTCTGATGTTGGCAGCATCAGAGGTGTCTTCACCTGGCGGGGGGAGCTGCAGGAATCACTTCCACAGCACCGAAGCAGGTAAGCTGTGTCTGTGAGCCTGCAGCTCCCCCGCCGGCTGAAGACACCACAGATGCTGCCACCGTCACAGGACTGCTGCTGATCCTAGATGTCACTGCCACCCGGAAGGTAAGTGCCAAACCGTGTACCCGACCGGGTAGAACCTTTCATTTTGGCCGGGTACCCGTTACCCATTTTTTTTATAGTTGAGGACCCAGTCCAACACTATTCTCTATTCATCTGCTCCTTCCTACATATCATCTTTGGTCTCGTTATGCCCTTCCTCGTCTCCTAAGCTCTACTAATAACTGTCTCCATTATACTTCTTACACCTCTACTGCGCACTCGCTCTCTTGCCTGAAACCCTTTCCCATCAATTTACCTGTGAAACTCACACACACTCAGTATATGCCAACATACCCTCTTCCACCCACATTTAAGATCAACCTTAAAATTCACAACTTAAATGAAGCATTTCAATAGCTTTTACTCGTTGCTACTGTCACTCATTCAGTCACTAACTATTGTTCCCAAGAAGTGCTTTATACTACAGTACCCACCATTAAGGACAAGCATTGTCATCTACTGCACTTGTTCCCCCACCTGTTGTCTCTCTGTAAGTCTCCTTACATTTCTCTTAGATTGTAAACTACCCAGGACAGGGATTTACTTTCCTATTGTCTGTTTTTGTTTGTTGAACTTATTGTATAATAATTTCCTGTACTTTTTGGTCTCTCTTGTAAAGCGCTGAGTACACAATGGGTGGTATATAAATAGAGATATATGCAGAGTCTAGAGACAAGGCACACGTGTATAGGTAGCTACAGTTTATCCGGGACCGTATGCATCCTTGAAGTGCCTGTCCCAGTTATTTTCTATTGATTGCAATGTAGGAGTGTCTGTCCTGTCTTATTTTTTTTATTATTATTATTATTATTATTATTATTATATATACAAAGATATATACAAAGATTGTTTCCTGTCGTTAGCATGACATTGTGTGACACAGTGTGATGTCATTGATTCAGTAGATTGTGTGCAGACCGGGACTGCAGTACAGTTTCACTGACATGAATAACTTGTGTGGTAGAAGCTCTAGAAGGAGCACAGCTGTGGGAGGGAGGTGGATTTGCTTTGTATCACATGGTTTGGAGCAAGGTTCATTGTATGTATCGTCAATAATAATTATAATAATAATAATGCAATGCTTAACTTTTTTATTTCAAGAGGAAAGACTGCAGAACAGAAGTGAATATTGAAGCCATGTGTTCATTTTCTTGCAAAATAGAAAATTGAAGGACAGTTGAAGAGGAGGAAAATGACTACACAGAGACAGATAAGCAATGTGTATATTTCTCATTTAGTATTTGTCGTTTTATTGACTCCAAAAAATCCGGCTGCTAAGGGTTTCGCATTGGACATATTCACCTCTACTCCACCCCTTCCTGTGATCTGTACCATGCAGATTTTTGTTGATTCAATACATCATGAGTAGAGGGTGGCTACAGTATGAAGTACTGACCCAAGGACCACATCTACTACCATTCATAACAAGAACATGTGCAGTAGCGCACTGCTGCAGTTCTATGTTATTGCTATGAAAGGTTGAGGTGGTGCAATCATATGAATCTTGAGTGGGAGGGATCCTGTTTGCATCATTTAATTTGATCTAGGCCAGTAGAGTATATAACTCTCAGTACAGGTTACATATGGCATCAGTATTAGTGATTTAAAGAACAGAAAAACAGGAGTGGAGAACAAAACCAAGTAATGTTGAAGTTACTACTTTTTACTATTTACTTGGTCAGTCTGTACTGTCTACTCCCCACACAGCTGCTAAGGGTTTCCATTTGAGATACATTCACCTTCTACTCTGCACTACTGTGCTACCCTCTATTCAGAGATGAGTTCAAGTCATGTTTACCACTCTAAATCGCTCTGCAGTCATTGATTCAGCACATCATGGGTAGAGCATGGCTATAGATACAGCAAGCTTTATTTTACCCTAATATTGCATTAAAAAATAGAATATCACTCAGTTTCCTACAGATTTACTGATGCTGATAATGCAGAATCTCACCCTCCCATCATAATACACCAGAGGAAGAAATAATCCTTGCTATATATGTACATTGTGTGACATATTGCCTCCATGACCATTGATGGCAAATACATATTCTGTATAGAGCAGCTGTGTTATGATGTAGTTGTTATTGATCATCATTGAGATATAATCACAAGAATCTTATGCAAAGGGAAACTGTCATTAGCATAGTGGGATTTCAGCCCCCAAACTTCTGTAATATTAATGCAATGTCTTACTTTTATTGCAGTGAACACCGAAGAGACGGATCTACTACAACACTGCACAGGACAAGAGTATACACTACAAGCAGCAAAATGATCATGCAGTTGACAATATGTTGTTCTGGTAATGTGCACAATTATTATGTATGGGCTCCACACCACAGTGCTGGACATATTTTGTTAACTTCAACACTACCCCTACCATGGAGATGTCTTCCTGTGATTGGTGTTACTGATTCAGTACATCATATGCACAGTGTGGCTATTATATGATGGATTGATTTAATGAACCCACCAAACACTGATGACATCTGTATCATCTTCTGTAAAGTGCATCTACAGCAGGATATTATCAGCATTTGGGGTGATATAATCAGAGGCATCTATGTGCTTTTGTGCTGGGTAAAGTCCTCCAGCTGAACCGCCCCCCGCCCCCCACCCCCCTACACCTCCTGCCACACAGGCAAACTTACTTACACACACAGCACACTTACTTATGCACACTGACACTTGGCATACCTACACACACACACCCCACAGCCACTGGCATGCATGCAGAGTCCTGGGCATGCAGGATGGGCATGCAGAGTACAGAATATCTCCACCTTGCTCTGGCCCGTACTCTTGGCCTACCCCCAGCATCTGTCACCCACAACCTCTGTTCCCTCCCTGTAAATTGCTGCACTAACACACCTTGGTCAGCGCTGCAACCGATCACAGCACCGGATCATGTCACTGTGATAGGAAGCAGTGCTAATTGACCGGTCAATCAATGCCACGTGGCAACATACGCACCAAAAGAGATTTCCATGCCCCCTGACAGGCTACTCCCTGGGCAGTGACCCTGCTCATCTTCCACCTCTGATCACAATATTCTCTCTTGGAGAGTGTAGCAAATTGGAGTTGGGGGAATTTCACCTCTGCAGTACATGTAGAGTCCTGTATGCAGAGTACAGAAAGTCTCCACCTTAGTCTGGCCCGTACTCTTGGCCTACCCACAGCATCTGTCACCCACAAATAATACATACACTAATACTCCCCACAATACACACTTTAATACCTCCTCAATAATAATCTCCCCAATAATATTATAGTCTTAAACACAATATACACAATACCCCCTAACACAAGATACCCAATCTAACACTCTCCTCTGCACCTCAACATAATATACACACTATAATACCCTACACACAATATAATACTCCCACACACACACAATATACACACTATCCTCCTACCGCCATAAAACACAACCAATAATACACACACACTTTGTGGATGTTGGGACCAGCTCCTTGCATGCACCAGTGAAAGAGAGAGGCCTGCCATCCGTGCCTCCCTCCGTTTCCCATCTTCTCCCTGTCTCTCTCCCTCCCTTTCTTTGCATCTCCCTGCATCTTTGCGTATACCCAGTCAGTGACGGCTCCGGTCACGTGATGCCTTAATATGGGCTTATCCATATATCTGTTGCAGAGATGGAGAGAGACCTGGAGATTTTACATTTCCTTATAATTCATATTGGTACTTAGTACGGGCACTTATTGTTTTATCAGTACTGGGTACCTGACCGTACTGGCCTACGAGTGAGAAGGCAATATTGGCATCACACAGTTACTGTTGAATATGTCATTCAATCCATTTTGAAAATAGTAATGCAATGTGGTTTTGTTTTGTTTGCTTTTTGCAGTAATGAAGAATGAAAAAGTTATATTAAAATTAAATTGGAGGGGAACTGGATTCAGCATTTCTTCATGAACTCTGCACTTGTGAGCATTGACCTTCTTGAGTGCCCTGACAGGTACACGCAACTTTAAGACTATAATCTTCATCAACTGCTGTGCAAGCTTTCGTGCTATACCTCCCCCTCCGGTTTTGATTTATACATTTGCTCTCTCAATTCATGTCCTCTAATATCTGGAGGCTCTCTCCTAGCATTTCTCTCTACCACAGCACGTCATCCCAATGTAACCTCTCTCTTGTTCTTTCTGTTTACTGTTTCCTCACTCCTCTGTAAAACTTTTCTAATTTCTCTAACTTCCACACTCCTGCTTTTATCCACATGTTCTATACACTTTCCTTCCCCTACCTTTGCATGTGTCTACACAAAGCACCATTTGTACAGACCTCTATTGCAGCTATTTCTGCACTGCTCAATGAAATGCACTCCTGCACATCCTATTCTCTTCCACCTTCCCTCATCACACTTCCACTCGCTGTTCTTAATACCTACGGAGGAAATCTCACACTTTGTTTGATTTTTCTACAGTAAAAATGTCTCCTGTCCTGTATAAAGCTGCTCTCTAGGGCTAAATACACTACTTTTTTCCACACTCATCAACACTCAAATTTAATTTACGCTGTTTTTTTTCTCTGTATTTGACTCCCTCCACTGACCTTCTCCTCCCACTTGCCATCCTTCCTTCACTTCTCCTCAAGCATTTGACTACTTCAGAGGCAAGGTGGATGCCACCCAAAAGGAGATTCCTTCTGTCCCTTCCCCCTTCTCTCCTTCTACCCAAATCTCCTTCTGCACTTGACTCCTTTTCTTCTCTTACAGAGCTGGAAGCTAATCATCTTCTATTCTCCCTCTACCACATGCCCTCTAGATCGTATCCCCTCACACCTTACTGCATCTCTTAGTCCCCACTCTCACCCACATCTTCAATTTCTCCCTATTCTCTGGATTTTTGCCCTCTTACTTTAAGCCTGTAGTGGTCACCCTTTTGTCAGAAACAAACTACACCCTATGTGCCTTACTAACTACCGCTCTGTATCCCTCATGCTGTTTGCCTTCTAATTGCTAGTGTCAACATTCTTAAATCACATGCCCTCCTGGATCCTTTACAACCTGCCTTTCGTACAGCACGTTCTACAGACTGTGCTTAAAGCTAATTCCCAAGGTTTTTCCCTACTAATCCTACTTGATCTATCGGCTGCGTTTGATGCTCTCAATCACTCTCCTCCTTCATATTCTAAACTCTCTCTTGGTATCAGTAACAAAGTTCTATCCTGGTTTTCATCATAACTTTCCTGTCACACATTCTCCATCTCTGTTGCTAACATGTCTTCGTCTTCTATTGATCTGTCTGTGGGTATACATCAGGGCTCTGTTCTGAGATCTCTCTTTCTCTCTACATACTATCATTTGGTGACTTCATCAATGCTTTTGGCCTTAGATATAATCTCTATGCGGATGATACACACACAAATCTATCCACCCCTGTTCTCACTCCTGCAATCCAGTCCCTACTCTTGGGTTGTCTCCTGGCTATATGCTCATGGATGGCACTCCACTGCCTTAAACTTAATGTCTAACACTGGGCTCATATTATCCCCTTTCTCCATCACAGTAAAAAGTACTACCATCTATCTTGTCATCAAACATGTTGCATAGGAGTAACATTTGGCTCTTCAATTCCATCTCCATTCACATGCACGGCTATGGGTAAAATGTGTTGCCTCTTTCTCTGTAATATTGCCAAGATCTTCCCTTTCCCCTCTCAACCTACTGCTAAAACTCCAATGTATACTGTTATCCTATAGGTTATTTTAACATACTACTAACAGGCCTCCATGCTTCACAACTTTCTCCTATGCAAAACTCTGCTGCTTGAATTATCTCACTTTCTCCCACAACAGTCTCTGCTCATCTCCTTAAATCCCTGTCCTGGCATCCCATCAAGTTTTTGTATCACCTACAAAGTTCTCCTCCTTACCTTTTTGTTAAGGCTCTCCATTAATCTGCTCCTTCTTGCATATCATCTTTGATCTCTCGTTATGCCCTTGCTTGTCTCTTGCACTATAACCATAACTGTCTCCTGTAAACTTCTTTCACCTCTACTGTTCTCTCACTTGCCTGAAACCATTTTCCATCACTGCACCGTACATGTGAAACTTCCTCACACTCAGTATATGCCAACATAACCTCTTCCACCCACATGTAAGACCAATCTTAAAATTCACGACTTAAATCAAGCATTTAAAAAACTTTGACTCGTGGCTACTGTCCCACACCCACAGTCACTGCTAACAACTATTGTTCCCAAGATGTGCTTTCTACTAATTGTACCCACCATTAAGGACAAGCATTGTCATCTACTGCACTTCTTCCCCCAACTGCTGCCTCTCTTTAAGTCTTCTAACATTTCTATTAGATTGTAAAGTTCCCAGGGCAAGGATTTACTTTCCTATAATCTGTTTTTATTTGTCGCACTTATTTTTTAATTATTTTTCCCCTCTCCCCTAATGATATACATATAGGTTTTCCTGTCATTTGCATGACAGAGTTATTATGGTTAACTATTGCATCATGTAGACTGCCTTTTCAGTGTGATGTAATTGATTCAGTACTTTGTGTGCAGACTGTGACTGCAGTACAGTGTCACGAACATTAATGACTTGTGTGGTAGAAGCTCTAGAAGGAACACAGCTATGGGAGGGAGGTGGATTTACTTTGGATCACATGGTTTGGCGCAAGGTTCATTGTATGTATGATCATAACCATGCAATGCTTAACTTTTATTTCAGGAGGGAAGAACAGTGAATATTGAAGCCATGTGTTTCTTTTCTGTCAGAAGAGAAATTTTGAAAGACAGTTGAAGAGGAGGAAAATGACTACACAGAGACAGATAAGCAATGTGTATATTTCTCATTTAGTATTTGTCGTTTTGTTGACTCCACACAATCCAGCTGCTAAGGGTTTCGCATTGGACATATTCCCCTCTACTCTACCCTTCCTGTGATCTGTACCATGCAGGTTTTTGTTGATTCAATACATCATGAGTAGAGTGTGGCTGCTGTATGAAGTATTGACCCAAGGACCACATCTACTACCATTCATAACAAGAACATGTGCAGTAGCGCACTGCTGTAGTTCTATGTGTTTTATTAAAGGTTGAAGTGGTGCAATCATATGAATCTGGAGTGGGATGAATCCTGTTTGCATCATATGGTTTCATCTAGGCCAGTAGAGTATATCTCTCAGTACAGGTTACACATGGCATCAGTAGTAGTGATTTAAAGAACAGAAAAAACAAGAGAAACTTCAATGTTGATAACAAAGCCAAGTAATGTTGAAGATACTCCTTTAACTATTTATTTGATCAGTCTGTACTGTCTACTCCCCACACAGCTACTAAGTCTTCCATTTGAGATACATTCACCTCCTACTCTGCACTGCTGTTCTGTCCTCTATTCAGAGATGAGTTCCAGTCATGTTTACCACTCTGAATCACTCTGCAGTCATTGATTCAGCACATCATGGGTAGAGCATGGCTACAGATACAGTAAGCTTTATTTTACCGGCTGATCATCCATAATATTGCATTAAAACATAGAATATTACTCAGTTTCCAAAAGATTCAGTGATGCTAATAATGCAGAATCTTACAACACATCCCATCATAATGCACCAGAGGAAGAAATAATCCTTGCTACACTACCGACACGTTTTATTGAAGCACGGCTAGCACCGCAAGCCGGGGGATGCCCCGGCGTGCTAGCCGCACTCCCTCAGCGTGCCGCGCATCACCGATGCACGGTCACGCGTCATCGGGTGCCTGCGCCCCCTGCACGCGCATCCAGGGCTCCCCGAGGGAGCACTGGTGTCCCGCGATGTGGGGGACAGCGGCAGGGGGTTCCGGGGGACCCGACGGACCCGGCAGCGGAAGGGAGAAAGCCCCGATCGGAGGGCGCTCCTCCGCTGCTTCGGCGTGCGCCCGGCACCCTCCGGCGCGCGCCAGGTTACTGCTGCGGCCAAGAACGGGCAAATGCTCGAATAAACTCGGCCGCAGCAGTATATCTGTACATTGTGTGACGTTTGGCCTCCATGACCATTGATAGCAAATACATATTTTGTATTGAGCGGCTGTGTTATGATGTAGTTGTTATTGATCATCATTGAGATATAATCACAAGAATCTTATGCAAAGGGAAAATGTCTGCAGCATAGTGGGATTTCAGCTCCCAAACTTCTGTAATATTAATGCAATGTCTTACTTTTATTGCAGTGAACACTGAAGAGACGGATCTACGACAACACTGCACAGGACAAGAGCAAACACTACAAGCAGCAAAATGATCTTGCAGTTGCAAGTATGTTCTGTAATGTGCACAATTATTATTTATGGGCTACACACCACAGTGCTGGACATATTCTGTTAACTTCTACCCCTACCATGGAGATGTCTTCCTGTGATTGATTCAGTACATCATATGCACAGTGTGGCTATGATATGATGGATGGATTTAATGAACCCACCACCCACTGACATCTGCATCATCTTCTGTAAAGTGCAGCAGGATATTATCAGCATTTGGGGTGGTATAATCTGGGGCATCTATGTGCTTTTGTGTCTGGATAAGTTCCTCCAGCTGAACCACCCCCCTATACCTGCCACACAGGCATACTTACAGAGCACACTTACTTATGCACACTGACACTTGGAATACACACACACACACACACACACACACACACACACACACACAGACACTGTCATGCATGCAGTGTCCTGTATGCAGAGTACAGAAAGTCTCCACCTTACTCTGGCCCGTACTCATGGCCTATCCCCAGCATCTGTCATCCACAACCTCTGTTCACTCCCTGTAAAGTGCTGCACTAACACACCTGGGTCAGCGCTGCAGCTGATCACAGTGCCGGATCATGATGTCAATGGGATAGGCAGCAGAGCTGATTGACAAGTCAATCAATGCAGCTCCGCAATATATGCACCAAAAGAGATTTCTGTACCCCCTGTCAGGCTACTCCCTGGGCAGCGACCCATCTCACCCCTCTCATTCCACCTCTGATCACAATAATCTCTCTTGGAGTGTGTAGCAAATTGGAGTTGGGGGAATCTCACCTCTGTAGTGCATGGTCACAATCTGGGCACTGTACCCAAATATTGGGCAATGTGGCACGTCTTACAGTAGAGAATAGAATAAGTAACTATATTCTTTACTTGTGTATTAAGGAACTTATTTGCAATAAAAATTCAGTCCACCTGGGACCAAGACTTTCTGGTTTTCTGAACAAAGTGGAATTGTTTTCCTATAATTTTATATTCTCTGAAATGTAACATCACAATAAAGTACTCCTATTTTTTTCCTTTGTGCTTTTTTATGGACTATTCCTTTATGTATTTCACTTAATGGGACTAATTACCTTACGATTAGATTTCACTTGTATTTTCTTGGGTTACTCTTTGGAATTTCTCTCTGTGTTCATTTATACTATCTTATTTAGAGCAGTCTTTGCCATTGGACCCCATTTCTTGCCAGAGAGATCTGTAACACAGAGTATTGAAGAGAGTACAGAACAGTGGTGAAGTAGATTTTTATGCTTCTAGGCAGCCTCCCTTCTCACCATGTATTCTGCCCCCGACGGTCTCTTGCACTGCTCCCTCCTACACCCACTCTCCTCACTCTTCCCTCCCCTCCCCGCTATCACTCAATGACCCCCTCTCATTCAATCCTGCTCCCTTACTCCCCCCTCACTCATTCTTCCTTCTGCACACACAATCCTCCCGAATATCACTCCCAAACAACACACACACTAATTCTCCCCACAATACACACTATAATACCTCCTTGTGACGATAGCTTCCACAGGCTTATTAATATTACACAAAAATAATTGGGTTTGAACTGAACGAGGCTTAAGATATAATAAATTGTATTTATTCCTTAGAATATAGGTGAACACAACAGATAATACAGTAACGAACAAGAAGTACACTTACTTAAGGGTTGGGGAATGAGAAGTATGATGTAGCATTTCTTTCAGCAGTGAGGAAATCATTCAGGTGATATCAGGTAACCATATCAGCAAACGAAGACAAAGGATATATGGGTGGACAGCAGTTTATAAACCATTCTCCTTCTATTCTTAACCTTAAGCACAGGGGATTGGTTTACAATTACCTCCAGCCACTCACTAACGTGGGAAAGCATTCTGACCCATGCCCCCCTGCTAGTTGGCACATGCGCAGTAGAACTCTGGGGGTCTCATTTCTGAAGCCCCACATTTACGTCAGGAATGCCAGACAGTCTACCATTTGGAGTTCTGGCAGGAAAACCTTTGTTGAAAGGTGTTAACTGGAACACTTAAGACCTGCCCTGGTTTGGGCTTCGGATAAACAGTGAGGGTGATAAAACTCTTTGAACAGCACTTAAATCCTAGACATAGCGGCGTCCCCAGGGCCATCTGCTACCTTATGGCCCAAAAGAATCTCTTCTGGGTCTTTGTCCATACCTTAAGATACACTATTAAGCATAAAACATAAACGTATTAAAATATCCGGTTCCGTTAGGTTTAGCAGGTCCAAACTTCCCAGTTCGCATTGCCAGAACTGGGACACCATATGGTCCAAAAAGCGACTTGCTACGACCTATGAAACCGGAGTTACACCAATGCACATTAAATCATTTTAATACAAAAATCTCCATTGAAAAAGAAATCTCAGCTTTTCACTAAATCCCCATTGAAAACAACGGGCAGCTCCGCCATAGACTTTCAATGGTAAATCGCCGCCATTGAAGTCAATGGGGGTTTTCTGCCATTGAAGTTTATGGGAAAAGTCCCGAACTTCAAGGGGGTCCATACTCCGTCGGGTTGGTCCAAGCGGGTCAAGGATGGTTCTGCAGCGATGCCGGAGCAGTGGCTACAGATACCCCAAACCCTGATCCGCTGAACCCTCCGGAACCGGAGATATGGATTCCTAAAATTCAGCATTTCTCACTTAGTCATTTTTCTGAGCCGTTTCTGCCGCCGCCGGCAAAGCCTATGGCGCGACCCGCTCTATCTGGTTCGACCCTTATCGGGGGTCCAGGATTCGGGGACCCGGTGGTGGTCGAGTGGGGGGACGCTTAGGAACTAGGGGCAAAAAGAATTTTATCCCTAGGTGCCCTAAAACAGTTTATTTCCCCGCTAATTGACGTTGAACTTGACCCAGTGATTTTAGCTCTTTTGAAGGACATTGTATCCGCTTTGCGGTTTGCGGTCTGGACGGCAGCCAACTAGGTTACCTCGAGGCATCTCCATTGAAGTCAATGAGCCCATTGACTTTCAATGGGAAACCGCCGCTCTCCCTCTCGGACGCCACCTGCTGGTCACTACAGGAAACAGGACGAAAACAGCACAAATTCCTATTGAAATGCATTGAGCCCTAATGGCGGCCAATGGGGACCTGCAAAATGGTGCCCGAAAAGGCGGGAAACTTACACAAAGAGCTATAATCATTAAAGAATTATTAACCCTTGTGCTCCCGGATGGATTCTAGTGTGTGTGTGATGCAAACACTGAGTAACCAGACATTACAATGGAACAGGGGAAAATACATTTACATGTCATAACAAGGGTTACATCACATTTCTGGACCTCAGCCCAGTTAACCCCTTGTCTCCCTGGTGCGGTCAGGGGTGGCCAAATGGGGTGCAACCCCTTTAATACCGGGCCACCCCCTCTCTCCCTCTACACCTCCCCTTCTTAATGCGTGTCCTGTGGCCCACTGGCCCTGATGGGGAGTGGGGCACTGCTGGCACCATTAATGAATTCAGTCTCAGAGGGATAGTCCTGGCGTGAAAGTCCATCAGCATTGCTGTTTTCACTACCCTTTTTGTGCTGAATGGTGAATTCAAATTCTTGCAAAGCCAAGCTCCATCTCAGCAGTTTGGCATTTTCCCCTGATACCCTCTGTAGCCAGCTCAGGGGATTGTGGTCGGTAATGACCGTGAAAGCCCTCCCATAGACATAGGGCTGGAGCTTTTTGAGTGCCCACACAATGGCCAAGCACTCCTTTTCAATGGTGGCATATGCCACCTCCCTGGGGAGCAGTTTGCGACTGAGATACACCACAGGGTGCTCTTTGCCGTCGTCCCCCACCTGGCTCAACACAGCCCCCACACCAAAGTCTGAGGCATCAGTCTGAATAAGAAAATGCTTGGTATAATCTGGGGCAGCCAGGATGGGGGCCTCAGCAAGCGCAGCTTTCAGTGCCTGGAAAGCAGTTTCACAGCAGGAGACCAGGTAATAAGCACAGGCAGTTGCTTCTTAGTCAGATCAGTCAGGGGTTTGGCCACGGCGCTGTACTGTGGGACAAATTTCCTGTAGTACCCTGCGGTGCCCAAAAAGGCCATGACCTGTTTCTTGGTTTTTGGAACAGGCCACTGAACTATGGCTTCTACCTTGGCTGGCTCTGGCTTGAAATGCCCTCCACCCACCCTGTGCCCTAAGTACAGGACTTCTGCCATACCTACCATACACTTAGTGGGTTTTAAGGTAAGCCCAGCCTCCCTGATTCTATCCAGCACCGCAGCTACATGTCCTATGTGGGATTCCCAGGAATTACTAAAGACAGCAATGTCATCTAAGTAAGCCCTGGCATAGCTCTGCATCCCTTCCAGTAACCTATTGACCAGGCGTTGGAAGGTAGCCGGGGCATTATTCATCCCAAATGGCATCACCAAAAACTCATAGAGGCCACTTGGAGTGAAGAATGCTGACTTCTCCCTAGCCTCCAGGGTCAGGGGAATCTGCCAGTAGCCTTTGCTCAGATCCATGGTGGTCAGATACTTTGCCCCCGCGAGTTCATCTAGTAACTCATCCATGCGGGGCATGGGGTAAGCATCTGACACCGTCCCAGCGTTGAGCAACCGGTAGTCCACACAAAACCGGGTGGTTTTGTCCTTCTTAGGCACTAGGACTACTGGACTTGCCCAAGGGCTCTGGGACAGAGTAATTACCCCTAGGGTCAGCATCTCCTCAATCTCTCTCTCCATACTTGTCTTGACCTCTGCTGACACTCTATAAGCGTGCTTATGCAGAGGCTGCAGGTCCCTTGTGTGTACTGGGTGTTTGGTGAGATGTGTGGTCCCTGGCATGTCAGTGAAGAGGGCGCTATACTGAGCTAGCATGTCCCTGGCTTCTCCCTTCTGCCTAGCACTCAACTATGCCCCGATCTCTACCTGCTCAACAGTGTTTCCTTGCTTTGCCTCCCCTAGGAGATCAGGCAGAGCATTGCTCGCCGGATCCTCCAGCAGTGGGCTACAAATGGCCATTACTGCTCCCATACTCGGTGCTCTGTATTCCTTTAACATATTAATGTGATATGTCTTGTGCCTCTCAGGCGCTACCTGTACAACATAGTTGCACTCATTCACCTTTCGGATAACCGGGTACGGTCCCGACCAGGCAGCCATCAGCTTGTTCTCCCGAGTGGGTTTGAGAACAAGCACCTGCTGTCCTGGGATGAATTCTCTGCTACGGCCTGCTGGTCATACCATTGCTTCTGCTTGGTCTGAGCAGCCCTGAGGTGGTCCTGGGCCACCCCCATAAGCATCTCTAACCGGTCTCTGAGATCTACTACATACTGGATCACTGAAGCATCAGTAGCAGTAGTCTCCCCCTCCCATCCCTCACGGAAGAGGTCCAGAGGTCCACGTACCCTGCGGCCATATAGTAGCTCGAAGGGGGAGAAGCCTGTAGATTCTTGCGGTACCTCTCGGTATGCAAACAGCAAGTGCTGCAGGTGAATCTCCCAGTCTTTCCCCTCCGCCTCTATAAAGGTCCGAAGCATCTGCTTCAGGGTACCATTAAACCTCTCACATAATCCGTTTGTTTGGGGATGGTAAGGGGTAGTGCGCTGGTGCTGTACACCGCAGGCATCCCAGAGACAATGTAACAGTTCACTCATGAACTGCGACCCCTGATCAGTTAGGATCTCACTAGGGAAACCTACCCTAGCAAAAATGTTCAGCAAAGCTGCTGCCACTGTCTTGGCACTTATGGTGCCCAGCGCTACCGCCTCAGGGTACCGGGTGGCAAAATCCACCACCGTGAGGATGTAGCACTTCCCTGACCTGCTAGGAATCATGAGGGGTCCTATCAGGTCCATTGCTACCTTCTGGAAGGGTTCCCCTATTATCGGTAGGGGTCTCAGGGGTTCCTTCACACGGTCGCCCGCCTTACCTACTCGCTGGCAGGCATCACAGGAGCGGCAGAAATCAGCCGCATCCCTGGATGCCCCCGGCCAGAAATAACGCTGCAATAACCGGGCTCGCGTTCTGGTGACCCCCTGATGTCCCGCTAACGGAATAGAGTGAGCTACCCGTAACAATTGCTGTCGGTACCCCTGGGGTACTACTAGCTGTCGCTTACCGGTCAATCCCTTCTCTATTCTCGGGTTCCCTTCTTCTCTGTATAGGAGTCCCTTATGCCATAGGCAGCGCTCAGTGCCCTCCCCTGCCTGAGATTCGGACGCCCGAAGTCTCACGCCGGCCAGGGTAGGGTCTGCCTTCACTGCCTCCCTAAACTGGGCTCCTAAATCTGCCCCCCCCCCCAGTCATGTCATTGTCAGGGGAAGGGGACACGGTAAGGGGGAACAGTAAGTCAGCCTGTGGTTGCAACTGATCCTGGCTTACCTCCCTGGGCTCCTCTGTGCCCTCCGCTAACATTGGTCCCAAAGGCTGGGGGACTGGGGTGGCCACCGCCGACATTGCCGCGGTCTGGCTCCGGGTAACCGCCGCCACTGCAGCGGGCTGGGGCACACGGTCGTAGGTGCAGGTCATCGGTCCCAGGTCATTGCCCAAAAGAATTTCAGCATCCAAACCTGGTAAAACCCCCACCTCCCGCACACCCTTGCCCACCCCCCAATCCAAAAAAATGCGGGCCACCTGCAGGAAACGTGGCTCTCCGTCAGCCACAGTGATCTGTATCCCAGGGCCTGGGATCAATTCCTCTGGCCGGACCATATCAGGTCGGACCAGGTTCACTGCAGCTCCTGAATCAAGTAAGCCAACTGCTTGCCGGTCACCGACTGTGACCGGGGTGAGATGCTTGCTCCTGGCGTCCGTCTGCTGCAGGTCTGCGCTGTGATGTCCTCCGCTCCTGGCTGTAGGCACTGAAGAAACCGGGGTAGGGGTGACATGGGACGTCTCGCTGGGAGTTGTTTCCATGACCGGTCCTGGTTCTTTGGTGGAAGCCACCCGCACGCGGGCTACCGGCTTTGCAGCTGGGGTGCGTTGCCCTCGATAGGGTCTGTTGGAACGCAGGGGTTCCGGGCAATCTGGTCTGATGTGACCAGTGCTGTTGCAATTGTAGCACTGGCGCTCATGCCGGAGCTCTCCCGCCTTCTGTGACCCGCTGCCCGCAGGCGGCTTTTGGGTCCACTGGGGGTACTCACAGCTTTCTTGGCCGGCGCCGGTGGGGTTACCGCTTTGGCTGGTACCTTGGCGGTCATCTGGGACCGGCTGACCACATAGTCATCTGCCATCCTCGCTGCCTCGGTGTAGGTCTTGGGCTTTTTATCATACACAAAAGCCCTCACCGCCGGCGGGCACTGCTGCATGAGCTGCTCCTGAAAGATGAGGTCCAGCAGGCGTTGGTAAGTCTTGGCCTCAGAGCCCTCCACCCAGTGTAACCCATACAAAGCCATGCGGGTCACATAAGTGACATAGGTCTCCTGAGGGTGCCTCTCCTCCAGCCGGAACTTACCCCGGTAAGCTTCAGGGGTAAAACCATGCTGAAACAGCAAAAGTTCTTTCAGGTGGTCATAGTCATCAGCAAACTCCTCTGTAAGCGCCATCAAAGTCTGTTTAGCCAAGCTGGAGAGTAGCGGGTCCAGGCGTGCAACCCTATGCTGGGGAAGCACCCCGTACCGCCGGCACTGCGTTTCAAAGTTCCTTAGAAACATGTCAATCCGATCAGTGCCCTCCACATACTTGGTGAGACTGTGCGTGTCAAGTCGGAGTCCATCTCTGGGGGGTCGGACCGGGGGGCAATAAGCGGGTCTGTTCATTGCCATAGAGATAAACGTTAGGGTTAGGGTTAGGGTTAGGGTTATAGGGGAATACGAAAATTTAGGTATGTGACTCATTTGGGTACTAACCAATCAGAGAAGAGTTAGGGTTGAAAGTTAGGGTTGAAAGTTAGGGTTGAAAGTTAGGGTTGAAAGTTAGGGTTGAAAGTTAGGGTTGACACTTAGGATTATTTTTCTATTTTTGTTTGGCCCAGGGTTATAGGGGAATACGAAAATTTAGGTATGTGACTCATTTGGGTACTAACCAATCAGAGAAGAGTTAGGGTTGAAAGTTAGGGTTGAAAGTTAGGGTTGAAAGTTAGGGTTGAAAGTTAGGAATGACACTTAGGATTATTTTTCTATTTTTGTTTGGCCCAGGGTTATAGGGGAATACGAAAATTTAGGTATGTGACTCATTTGGGTACTAACCAATCAGAGAAGAGTTAGGGTTGAAAGTTAGGGTTGAAA